>NC_069499.1:1045448368-1045595868 GCF_027579735.1 Bombina bombina
AGGAAAAGCCCCCGATCCGGATGGTTTTTCCCCAAAATACTTCCACCTATTCGCCACAGAGTCCACATCTCCTTGAACTCTGTCAGTCAATAGACCAGTCAGGGAACTTTTCCCAACAGCTTCTGGAAGCCTCCATAACAGTTATCCCCAAACCCAATAAACCACAGGATTAGGTTAAAAATGACAGACCTATTTCCCTAATAAACATAGATGTAAAATTGTACGCCAAAATCTTAGCTACACGTCTACTCACGTACTTCAGACTCTTTTTACGGCTTCTAACCTCAAGCTCCCTATAGCCCTTCTCACAACTGATGCTGAGAAGGCCTTCGACATGGTCGACTGTGATTTCATGTGGTCGGTCCTGTCGAAATTTGGCTTCTCATCAACATTAATTACCAGAATCAAAGCCCTTTATTCCAACCCACTGGCAACAATACGAGCAAACAACACCTCCTCACACAAATTCTACATTCGTAACGTCACCAGTCGCTTCTCAAGTCAGAAACAATTCTGAAATTAAAGGAATAGAATTTGGTCCTGTCCAATATAAATGCTTACTGTACGCAGACAATATTTTTTTTACAATTCGATCTCCACTCTCTTCCATCCCTGCCCTACTGAAAGAATTCAAGACTTACAAGAGGGTCTCCAATTTCTCTATAAATTAAGATAAATCAGTATTACTTCCCATTAACCTGCCCGAGGATGAAGTTACCTTTCTCTCACGCAATACCAAATTCTCACTTGGCACCTCCCTACCCTACCTAGGCATTAATATCACTCTCAATACAGCAGGACTTTTCGAACAGAACTATCTCCCCCTCCAAACAGAAACCCACAAACTCCTCAACACTTGGCATAAACAATACCATCTTTCCTGGTTAGGCAGAGCCAACATAGTAAAAATGACTATTTTGCCAAAATATCTATTCCTCTTTCAAACACTCCCTTTAGACCTCCCACTTAGCTACCTAACAACAAAGCAAAAACTGATAGAATCATTTACATGGTCCCACCAAAGGCTGAGAGTGTCCAAAATGATGTTGTATCTCATGAAAGAGGAGGGTGGACTTGGAGTCCCTAACCTTATCAGCTACTTCCGAGACACACACCTAGCGCTTATTGCTTGAAACCATTCTCTTCCCTCTAAACCTGGGTCTAGTTAGAAGCCTACCTTATCAATTCTCCCATTATCGGCGAGATCTGCTGGATTCCCAGAAAACACCACCCCCCTTTATGTGAAACCAACTATTTCATAGCAGCTACTCTTAAAACCTGGAACAAATCTATCCAACAGTTTAGCAAATTATCAAGCCCAATCTCAGCACTAACTCCCCTATGGAATAAACCTAAATTCATACAACCTAAACTCCTACCGTCATCCAATTCCACAACTGGACTCATGCCTCTGCTAATATTTCAAGACAGACATTTCCGAACACAAGCTGACTTGAAACAAAACATTGGCCCCTTATTCCAAATATGGTTTACATATTTTCAGATATGTCACGCCCTCCTATCTAATCCTCATAAACCAGACTTTACTAGACCCCTAACCTCATTCAAATCCCTATGCAACACTTCATTGATACATTAATCACACATTTCCATAATCCACAAAATGCTCAAAGGTCCCCCAATGACCCTTACACCATCATATATTACTAAATAGGAAAAATAATTAAATTTGTCCCTTACACACAAACAATGGAGCAAAGCCTTCTTAGCAACCAAAAAATCCTCAATTTCATCGGCTATTGGGGAACTAAATTATAAGATATCACTCAGATGGTATTTCCCCCCAAAGAGACTTCCCAGTATCTTCCCAAGCACCTCCCCGCAGTGCTGGAGACACTGCAGAGAGACGGGTTCACTATCCCACATCTTCTGGTATTGCCCACTACTTAAGCCATACTGGGAAGCATTCAACACATAAATCAACTCCACACTGGGAACTAACATTGATTTGCACCCAACTATGGTCCTCTTAAACGTCCTACCTAAAATTCCTTGTTTGTATCGTACAAAATTACTTGACATTATTTTTCTCTGGGAACAGAAAACAATACCCTAAATCAATATATCAATAAAACCTGACCCTCCAAAATTAATCCCACCCAGATAATCTTACACCACATGATGACATAGCCCCTCAGGTAGTCCCGCCCTCTATGATGGGTTGCATATGTGGCAATCTGGAATGTGCAATATTATTCAGCTCTGGCAGTTCTTGTCTGCATATTTTGTACATTCTTATACAATGGTTTTTACACATTTCATAGTGGAGATATTCCGCTCATATAAGACAAGGTAACATTGTGCGCAACCAGATATGACACTCTGTTTATATCATCTGATTGGGGAATCATGATACTCACTGCCCCCATCACCTTATTGGTCACTATAGGTCACTATAGGGGAAGTAAGTAGATTGTTTACAAATGGGCTATTAATAAAAAGTATCACAGAGACACTCAAGACATTGATATGATGTGTTACTACAATCAAGTAACATGGTAACATCTCTTTGAGCTGCAGGAGATTATTACGTTGAACCTGCAATTGGATTAAGTGTAACTACCGACATATGCGATTTTGCGTATTATCATATATTTTATTTATTATTTTTCTATGCTATTTTTTATGCTATTTTTTAACAATATTTGGGTTAACATGTAAATTATGTATATATTATATGTGTTTGTTCTGAGACACTGGAGGGTTTGTTAGTTTGTTAATTATACCACATGTGTGTAATACGCCCAGAATGGGTGGTCCATAATTTGATTGACTATTTTAGCATTTAAAAGAGTACTATTTTTATATGGTCCTATATGCCTGATGAAACGGCTGTTCATTAAGCCAAGAAACGCGTTGCATGTAAGGGACCAGCACTGATGCCCCTATTCACTGATTGCTTATTGTTTTTAACATGGTTTTATAAACTGGTTTTCTACTTAAAGGGACATTCTACACCAGAATTTTTATTGTTTTAAAAGATAGATAATTCCTTTATTACCCATTCCCCAGTTTTGCATAACCAACACAGTTATAATAATATACTTTTAACCTCTGTGATTATCTTATATCTAAGCCTCTGCAAACTGCGCCTTTATTTCAGTTCTTTTGACAGACTTGCAGTTTAGCCAATCACTGCCTGCTCCCAGATAACTTCACGTGCACGAGCACAGTGTTATCTATATGAAATATGTGAACTAACACCCTCTAGTGGTGAAAAACTGTTCAAATGCATTCGGAAAAGAGGTGGCCTTCAAGGTCTAAGAAATTAGCATATGAACCTCCTAGATTAAGCTTTCAAGTAATAATACCAAGAGAACAAAGCAAAATTGGTGATAAACGTAAATTGGAAAATTGTTTAAAATTACATGCTCTATCTGAATCATGAAAGTTTATTTTGGCCTAGACTGTCCCTTTAAGCGAAGTGATAGCACATGTTTTTCTCATTGTGGAGCTATATATCAGTTCCTGTGGATCCTGCTTCTGACCTGGCCTGTTCCTAGAACAAGGAGAGGGTGAGCTGATACACCCAGAGTGTACATTTGGGCCAATTGGGGCACTTCTGGTTAATTTTTTGAGCGAGGGATAAATTAACTCTCCACTTGTAATCTAGCCCTAAGGAGCTGATTTATCATGCCCCGTATGGCCCCTAATGCCTCTGTTTCCAATGCGAGACTTCAGGCTCGATGGAAACAGGAGTTAAGAAGCAGCGGTCTTAAGACCGCTGTTCCTTAACTTGTCCACCGCCTCTGAGGTGGCGGACAGCAATCTGCCCGATCGCATACGATCATGTTGATTGACACCCCCTGCTAGCGGCCGATTGGCCTTAAATTTGCAGGGGGCGGCATTGCACAAGCAGTTCCCCAGAACTGCTTGTGCAATGATAAATGCTGACAGCGAATCATGTCTTTCTGCAGGATAATAAATCAGCCCCTATATGTGCTGAAATACTATGTCATATCTAGGTATTTTGATGGAAATCTAATCTATCATTATTTATGCAAACTAGTAATTTTTGCAGTTTGCTGCTGGATTTGTTATAACTCCACTGTGAGAAATATCAAATCTTGTTTGAATGTTCGGCACAGTGATTAGATTTGTTATGCAAAATTTGAACTCTATTATTTACAAGGTCAAAGTACTTCAGAACATCAAAATAATATCATAACCTTTGAAATATTGAAGCCCTCCTGGTACAACTTCAGTCTTAATCACATGCTCAGATGCCACAACCCACTACTCCCCAGGAACAAGAAAATCAGCAACACTGAAAATATCTGCATTCATTGAAATGGGGTGAGCGAGGTGAAATAAGAAGAAAGCACACTTAACTGACAGCACACTGCCAATACCCAGCAATCAGGTTAAAATTTACTTTTTTTTTCCATTTTAATTAAAGTTTAGTGCTGGGGATGGTATTATGTAGAACACTGTGTAGCATCTCCTAGTATTGCACCTCTCCTATAGATGAGCCTAAGATCAGCAGCAATTTTTGTAGCTTCACATTTCTGTACTCCGAAGTCTGAGAAAGATATGCATAAGTACAAAATTATTGTCAGACAAGAGAAGAAAACACACTTCAGTGGATGGAAATATTACTATTATTCCTCCTCAGGAAAAAACAGAAAACAAATATATATTGTTCATTCTGTAGTTCCTTTTCAGTGTTTAATATGTAAGAGATTTGCATTTCTTTGAACTCAAAAGTTCTTGTTTTTCTGATAGCGATGACGTATTTTCCACATAGTGTTTAAGTTCTTCCTTGATGTATATACAAAAAAAGAATATGCCAGCAGTTGAAGTAAATGCACAATTTAACATTTTTCAAATTACACCTGAAAAATCTTACACCTAGGGGTCTATTTATATATGTGGGGAAGGACATGATCCGCTATAGCGAACCATGTCCTCTGCACATCGATAAATGCCGACAGCATACGCTGTCAGCATTTATAATTGCAACAGCAGTTCTTGTGAACTGCTGGTACAATACCGCCCCCTGCAGATTCACGACCAATCGGCCGCTAGCAGGGGGTGTCTATCAGCCTGATCGTACATGATTGGGCGGATTGCTATATGCCGCCTCAGAAGCGGCGTATGAGTTAAGGAGCAGTGGTCTTAAGACCGCTGCTTCTTAACTCCTGTTTCCGGTGAGCCTTAAGGCTTGCACGGGAACAGGGGCCATTTGGCCCTTGTTAAATAGACCCCCTAGATTACAAGTTTTGCGCTATAGAAGGTGAGAAATGAATGCAACAGTACAAGTTTCTAAAAAGCCTCCTTGTGCGTGCGATATGGTGGCGATAAGCTCCATACCGCACAAAATCCAAGGGCTGCTTTGAAGTGCTCGTGCACGCTTTCCCCATAGACATCAATGGGGAGAAGGTGTTAGAAAAAAAATTACACCGAAAGCGCGGAATGGCGATTGCCGTATGAGTTAAGGAGCAGCGATCTTAAGACTGCTGCTTCTTAACTCCTGTTTCCAGGAACAGGGGCCATTCAGCCCTTGTTAAATAGACCCCCTAGATTACAAGTTTAGCGGTATAGAAGGTGCAAAATAAATGCAACAAAAGTTGCGTTATTTCACACTCCATAGCGCTGCCATTGCAAGTTTCTAAAAATCCTCCTTGTGCGTGCGATATGGTGGCGATAAGCTCCATACCGTACAAAATCCAAGGGCTGCTTTGATG
The DNA here is from genome assembly GCF_027579735.1 of Bombina bombina. NCBI lineage: Eukaryota > Metazoa > Chordata > Amphibia > Anura > Bombinatoridae > Bombina > Bombina bombina. The sequence continues at coordinate 1,045,454,077 of NC_069499.1, forward strand.
TGCTCATGCACGCTTTCCCTATAGACATCAATGGGGAGGTGTTAGAAAAAAAACTTACACTTAAAGCGTGGAATGGTGATTGCTGTAACGCATCCCCATTGATGTCTATGGGGAAAAGAAAGTTACGTTTAAACCTTTACTGTTGGGGGGGTCTTTGTATTTTTTTACAGGTGAAAGAGCTGATTTCTTTAGGGCAATGCCCTACAAAAGGCCATTTTAAGGGCTATTGGTAGTTTATTGTAGGCTAGGGGTTTTTTTTTTATTTTGGGGGGGGGTTGGGGGTTATTTTTATAGGGCTATTAGATTAGGTGTAATTGTTTTTATTTTGGATAATTTAGTTTGTTATTTTTCGTAATTTAGTGTTTGTTATTTTTTGTAATTTAGTATTTTTTATTTTTTGTCATTTTAGATTTAATTTTTTTTAGTAGTGTTAGGTTTTTTTAATGTGTAATTTAGTTTATTTAATTGGTAGTTATTTTAATTTTAGTATAAAGTTGTTAGGTTAATTTATAGTTTAAATTAGGTTTTTTAATTTCACATGTAAGTTTTTATTTTATTTTTAAGATAGGGATATTGTAATTTTAATTTAAAGTTAGGGGGTTGTTAGGTTTAGGGGTTAATAGTTTAATTTAGTTTTTTTATGTGGGGGGCTGGCAGTTTAGGGGTTAATAGGTTATTTAGTGGCGGTGATGTGGGAGGCCAGAGGTTTAGGGGTTAATAACTTTATTTTGCGGCGGCAATGTCAGGGAGCGACGGAATAGGGATTAATAGCTTTATTACAGTGTTAGTGTTGGGGTGCGGGGGAATAGGGGTTAATAACTTTAATAACTTTATTATAGTGGTGGCGATGTCGGGGAGCGGCAGAATAGGGGTTAATAACTTTTATTAGTGGCGGTGATGTTGGGAGCGGCAGATTAGGGGTTAATAACTTTATTATAGTGTTTACGATGCGGGAGAGCGGCGGAATAGGGGTTAATAACTTTTATTAGTGGCAGCGATGTCGGGAGCGGCAGATTAGGGGTTAACAACTTTATTATAGTGTTTGCGATGCGGGAGGGCAGCGGAATAGGGGTTAATAGGTAGTTTATGGGTGTTAGTGTACTTTGTGACATTTTAGCTATGAGTTTTGTGTAACAGTTTTGTTGCGCAAAACTCATAACTACTGGTCTCAGATGGCGGAACGGATCGTGTCGGTATAGGCTGTAATGAAAGTAGTTTTAGCCTCACCGCACAACCTGTAATACTGGCGCTATGAAAATCCGACGCAAAAACGTCATTTTTTTGAGTGCGGGATTGACGTTGCGCTACAGGCTACAATGCTTGCAGTATAGCTATACCGACAAGACTCATAATGGCTGCGTTATGGTTTTTACGCTGAAATAGCAATTTTTTCAGCGTTAAAACCGTAACGCAAAACTCATAATCTAGGTGTTATTTAGTAGAAGAATCTATTTCACTTGAAAATCTTTTCAATTTTTGTTTTCCACATAATTTATCAGTAAATCTGGATCTGGAACTGAATCTACATTATTGTTCTAATGTTATGTATGCACCCATTTTTTCTCATCTGTAATTGTTTTCTTCTTGACTCTTAAAGGGACATTATACACTAGATTTTTATTTGCATAAATGTTTTGTAGATTATCATTTATATAGCCCATCTGGTTGTGTTTTTGTAAAAATATAGAGTTTTGCTTATTTTTAAATAACATTGTGCTGATTTTCAGACTCCTAACCAAGCCCCACAATTTTAGATGTATACAGACTTCAGACTGCTTCTGTTTGTATAATTGGTCTTTTCATATGCAGGGGGAGGTTCTGCTATCATCCCCTTTCAGTAGGTGTCCCAGGTTTATATAACAGTGTTAAATTGGGAGCTTCAAAGTAAGTTTTTCAAAGGTTTTATACTGGATTTTTAAATCGGTATCTGTGCATAATATTCTTTATAGTAGTGTCTATTGCATGCAGTTAAATGAAAATTGGTGTATACTGTCCCTTTAAACTGACCTCAGACAACAATTTGACTAGGAAATAAGGTGACTGTCCTAATCCTGCAAGATGCGACTTTGCCCTGACCTTAAATTGTGACGTAACGTATTAGAGTATACGTTTGGGCACTCAGGTTATTCTTTTCCTCTAAATTCAAGTCATGTTATAGTCTAGAAATTAACTAAATAAATTCAGCTTTGTGTTTGTATACAACACTGTTCTCATTATATAAGCTTCTGTTTAAAATTTTCACTGCATTTTTTTTTTTATTGCTTTAGCAATGTATGTGATTACACACTGAATCAGAAATACCTAAAAGCAACAATGAAAGTCCCTAAAACATTACTTCTGGCTTTCCACTTTTACAAACTGTAGACTGTATGTATTGGCATAAAAGAGGGATTATTTTCTAGAATTTTATTTTTAGTTGGTAGACAATAGGGACTAGGGGACCCGATTCTAAAAAGATCCCTGTGCTGGTGAGATTCTATAAGAATGCTCACCGATCTTCTATTTCCCTGGTGAAATGATATAAAGCCACTTTTTACCTGAAAACGTCTTGTTAGTGGTCATATACTGCATTTACGTATGGGATGCATACCTTACAAAAGTGCACAATAAAATGTGTGTTTAATAAATCTTACAAAACAAATAATTGAACCATTCACACAAAAATATGCAGGAAAAACTGTATTGTTAAGGTGTGACAAAATGTGTAACAAAGTTGTTCACCAAAAATCATATTTTCTAAAAAAAAAATTGTAGGTAAATCACACAGGTATAAATCATATTAATTATGCACAGCATAAATCGTAATTGAAATACACTGGGTGTGCAAAAAAAGCAAGAAATTCCTACATAAAAGCACAAAATACAAAACGTAATTGTTATTTTTGTAAAATGGGCTGAACATGAGCGTATACATTTTTTCTCAAATCCCAGTGTAATTCTATAATTTGTTTTGCAGAAAGTGTGAATATAAAAAGACTGTACAAAATTTGATAATGGAAGTAAATTGGAAAGTGTCTTAAAACTGCATGCTCTATCTGAATCATTAAAGTTTATTTTGACTTGAGTGTCCCTTTAAGTAAAAGGGTCAGGGCAAAGCTTGGCGAATCCTGTACAGAGGTGTTGGGAAAACTTAGTGATGATCTCAGGTAGAACATGGGGGCAGTCATTATGTTGGGGGGGGGCAGTGCCCCTTCTAGAGACGCCACTAATTAGCATTGTTTTAATCGTTTTAACACTTTTACTTTTTTTTCTTTTTTTGTACTTTTGAATTGAGCAGTAGAATACAGTTGCTACATTGCTGTAGTTGTTCCAATAGAAATGAAGTGGTTTACACCTCTTTCATTTATATTAAATTAATGTTATACTAAAATTTAGTTTTCATGCTCAAACCTGTAATTTTATATTAGAGAAAAAGGTCTCCTTTCCTACGAAAGAAATTACTGAGTACAATATATTATATTTATTATAACTGTAAGAAATTACTTGAGAGAACATATTCTTTTAGAATTCTATCTATCTCTCTCTATATATATATATTTATGTAGTAAATTAGTTTACAGAAAATGAAGAAAATACATTAGTTTCCCAAATACACAGAATTAAATTTAATTAAGCTTGCTTATAATAAGAATTCATAAACATACTAAGAAATGACCTTGTCAACAACCAAACATTCTTGAAAGGCTAGCCATGCCAGTTACAAAGACACATATTTATACTTGTAAAGGTTAATCTGATGACATCACTAAGTATGAAAATTTTTTGTAACCTTGAAAATAGGCATAATGCAGTTCTATATAATTCATTATAAAATATTCTTATATATTTATTTATTGAACATTATATATATATATATCGGGTTTCCACGTTTGTTTCGCGCACAAGCTAAATTACTCTCATATTACGATTAAAAGTAAACGTGATCTATCGAACGCATCCGAAGTTAACGTTTGTCAGGTTAGCGCGTCCTCAGAGCTGTGGTCAACTGTTTGGTAAAACAAAAAAGGTGCCACAAAACACATAAAAAATTCATTACACAATACAGTTACACTCATTATGACAGTATTTAGTAAAATGATTTTAAAACTCATATTGCACAAAAAAGATATAAGGGTTCAAAGATATGAGATCTCAGGTATTAGAAAAAAAAAGGCAGCCAACGGGATTTATAATGAGTTGAGAGAGAACCTAGTATTCCAAAGTAATGTTCAGTTAGTCTTTTAAATGAAAAGGTGTGCACAACAGTATAAATGGTGTCAAAGCATATAAAGAAGCAATAGACAACTGGTCTTGAAATCAGTGTGGGTGCTGAATCCAAGAGACCATCTCTCCCGTTTACATACCGCTGCTTCGTCTGCTCACTAATCCGCGTCTGGTTTCACTTCAAGGCGTGGGAATGAATGTCTTGCCTCTCCAAGTGTTCTCCTGTGACTCTGGCGGGGTGTCCACACAGACGGTTTTAGCGTGCTCTGACGTAAGCACCACGTGATCGGCTGCCGGGCCAATTGAATGCTGCACATCTGCTCTAGCTCTAAAATATATCAAATTGACAAACTAGCCTGTGTGCTACGCCGAGAGTGTTTGAACCTGGAGGGTTGCAGTACCCATTGTTTTAATCAATACCGAATAAACTTGGATTTTATAAAGAAAAAAAGCTTTTCCTCTTTTGTTTGTTTGCCAAAGGGATTTAACAGTGAAATAAATATACATGTCTAAATATGTATATATATACTGTATATATATACAGGGAGTGCAGAATTATTAGGCAAATGAGTATTTTGACCACATCATCCTCTTTATGCATGTTGTCTTACTCCAAGCTGTATAGGCTCGAAAGCCTACTACCAATTAAGCATATTAGGTGATGTGCATCTCTGTAATGAGAAGGGGTGTGGTCTAATGACATCAACACCCTATATCAGGTGTGCATAATTATTAGGCAACTTCCTTTCCTTTGGCAAAATGGGTCAAAAGAAGGACTTGACAGGCTCAGAAAAATAAAAAATAGTGTGATATCTTGCAGAGGGATGCAGCACTCTTAAAATTGCAAAGCTTCTGAAGCGTGATCATCGAACAATCAAGCGTTTCATTCAAAATAGTCAACAGGGTCGCAAGAAGCGTGTGGAAAAACCAAGGCGCAAAATAACTGCCCATGAACTGAGAAAAGTCAAGCGTGCAGCTGCCAAGATGCCACTTGCAACATCACTGGAGTGCCCAAAAGCACAAGGTGTGCAATACTCAGAGACATGGCCAAGGTAAGAAAGGCTGAAAGACGACCACCACTGAACAAGACACACAAGCTGAAACGTCAAGACTGGGCCAAGAAATATCTCAAGACTGATTTTTCTAAGGTTTTATGGACTGATGAAATGAGAGTGAGTCTTGATGGGCCAGATGGATGGGCCCGTGGCTGGATTGGTAAAGGGCAGAGAGCTCCAGTCCGACTCAGACGCCAGCAAGGTGGAGGTGGAGTACTGGTTTGGGCTGGTATCATCAAAGATGAGCTTGTGGGGCCTTTTCGGGTTGAGGATGGAGTCAAGCTCAACTCCCAGTCCTACTGCCAGTTTCTGGAAGACACCTTCTTCAAGCAGTGGTACAGGAAGAAGTCTGCATCCTTCAAGAAAAACATGATTTTCATGCAGGACAATGCTCCATCACACGCGTCCAAGTACTCCACAGCGTGGCTGGCAAGAAAGGGTATAAAAAGAAGAAAATCTATTGACATGGCCTCCTTGTTCACCTGATCTGAACCTCATTGAGAACCTGTGGTCCATCATCAAATGTGAGATTTACAAGGAGGGAAAACAGTACACCTCTCTGAACAGTGTCTGGGAGGCTGTGGTTGCTGCTGCACGCAATGTTGATGGTGAACAGATCAAAACACTGACAGAATCCATGGATGGCAGGCTTTTGAGTGTCCTTGCAAAAAAAGGTGGCTATATTGGTCACTGACTTGTTTTTGTTTTGTTTTTGAATGTCAGAAATGTATATTTGTGAATGTTGAGATGTTATATTGGTTCACTGGTAAAAAAAAATAATTGAAATGGGTATATATTTGTTTTTTGTTAAGTTGCCTAATAATTATGCACAGTAATAGTCACCTGCACACACAGATATCCCCCTAAAATAGCTATAACTAAAAACAAACTAAAAACTACTTCCAGAACTATTCAGCTTTGATATTAATGAGTTTTTTGGGTTCATTGAGAACATGGTTGTTGTTCAATAATAAAATTAATCCTCAAAAATACAACTTGCCTAATAATTCTGCACTCCCTGTATATATATATATATATATATATATATATATATATATATATATATATATATATATTTATTTATATATATATATACTGTATACATATATATATTTATATATACAGTATATATATATATATATATATACATATACAGTACTATGCAAAATACTTAGGCCACCATTAGATTTTTTGTTTTAGCAATAGTATAATGACCATATACAATTATTTCTCAGTCTCTTTATTAGAATACAACCAGAAAATACACAATATTTGTATACAGCATTAAAAAAACAGAAACAAATCAGAAGAAAACTGCTTCTAAAAACTAAAGTGTCAAGAACCTAAATGGAATGGAACCCTAATCAATGTCATTGCTACCACATGCATTTTTCCTACTATTTCATGTCAAACTGCTGCTAAAAAGGTGTTTTACACAGGTTTGTGCAAGACATTCTTGAACATTACATACACATGTGGTATGAGTTTAATTCATTAGAAGCTTGCTAATAAGACCAACTTTCAATCACATCATTCCATTCAAAATGCCAAAGATCACAAAATTTGACAGACATAAAATCATACTTTTGCATCAGTAAGGCCACTCTTAAAAGGAAATCAGCAAACAATCTGGTCAATCAAGATGTCGTTTTCAAGCTGTTATAACGAAATTTGAAGAATCAGGAGAGGTCAAGGACAAGAAAAAGACTGGAAGGCCAAGAAAACTTTTAAAATCTAATGAGAAGTTTCTCAGAGTTTCTTCTTTGAGAGACCGGAAGAAGTCCAGCAAGGACCTGGCTCAGCATCTGGCAGCTTCATCAGGATGCCAAGTTGACTCTTCTACAGTCCGAAGAAGTATGATCAGGAATGGTCTTTGTGGAAGGGTAGTGGCCAATAACTAACTTTTCAGAAGGGGAACAGGGTGAAAGGGCTAAGATATGCTAAAGCTCACAAAGATTGGAATGAAGATCATTTGAAAAGAGTATTACGGAATAATGAATACAAGTTTGAAATTTTTGGGTCCAGTCATCGACAATATTTGAGAAAGAGAGTTTGAGAGAGATTGAATAAGGAGTGCTTGCAGCCTTCAGTGATACATGGTTTAGGGTCTGTCCTGTTTTAGGGATGCATTTCTGCCAGTGGTGTTGGCGATATTGTCTGAATTGTTGGGATCATGAATGCTGAAAAGTACAGACAGGTTTTAATTCATCATACCATTCTTTCTGAAAAGCACCTGATTGGGAATAGTTTTATTTTTCAACATGATGACGATCCCAAGTACACTGCTAACGCAGTGAAATCATTTTTGGAGAAAAAAAAAAGCTGATAAAACACTGACAGTCATGGATTGTCCTCCACAGAGTCCAGACCTGAATGTTATAGAGGCAGTAGGGGATCACCTGGACAGAGAGAGAAATAAAAGACAAACTGAATCTAAAGAAGAATTCTGGGAAGTGCAGAAAGAAGCCTGGTATAATATGCCAGAAGATTACTTCAGAAAATTTCAGGACATTTTCCTCAAAAGATTTTAAGATGTGCATAGTGCCAAGGGAGGTTACTATGTGTGTCTATTTATGTAGACATATATATTTATATATTTATTTGTGTATATATGTATTTCCAGACATATTTACACATATAAACACATAACTACATATGCACACATATGTAGACATAAATAAGTGCATTGGAGCCCTTTTCAGTCAAGCAGAATAAAACATGTTAAAGCATATTTTTTCAATTTTCAAATTTCATAAAGTGTAATACTGTATATTTACTGTACTGTAAATATTTGCCATTTCAAGGCTCTGCACATAAGGGTCAAATCACCATGACTTCATTCCCACCTTACCCAATAAAGACACAGACACATATTTGGAGGTATAAGACCGTGAAGCAAGGTCGCGTTTATTAAACCAAACCAGGCAAACTCTAAACTTATTAACTTGAGAAGCTTAAGGCTTATCTACGGATGGCTAAACTATATTCTAAGCCTAACCATAATTTAGTATATATATATACAACCAGCGTAGTGAGGTCACTGGCCCGGATTGGTTGTTGCAATGCTCCTGCCGAGCATTGCCCTTCAGAGGCTGGCATCATCCACAAGGGGTTTCTAGGTCAGCAGGCCCGCGGGGAGAGGCGTTACAAGCTGCGACTTGCAACATCATGCCCCTCCCATTAGCTCGACCACACCCTCGCGGAAACCATAAAAATTATTCGGCCGGGACCCCGCCACAAGAGATACCACACCTGCCTCCCATAATGGAGCTCTTGCCGCCACACCTAGGGATAGCTAACTGACATGCCGCCTCAATGCGCCAGCTAGATTAGCCAAAAATAGCTCTAACCCTTCCTCTGTTAAATGAACCCCGTCCGGCCTGTACAGCCCCTTGCAGTCCCCCAAGATGTTATCATGCCTGATTACAAAACCACCTTCCTCCACGATCAACCTCCCCACATCTCTGTTCAACTTCTTCCGAAAACGGTATTCTGAACGGTGCACTCTCACATGCCGCCACTGCAAGCGCGCAATCACATTTGACCAAGCCACTCGCACTCCTGGTAAACGCACTTTCAACCAACGTACATCTGATTGAATGATGTTCACCAACTCCAGCACAGGCAAACTCCCCACATCATTTCCACCCAGATGCAGCACTATCAATGAAGGCCGTCCCCAATGAAGGAAGGCCTCCTCCAGGCAACCTGGCAAATCACTCCACAACATTCCCCTTTTCCCCAGCCATCTAATTGAAACCGCATCTGGACGAAATCCCAGCTGCTGGCCGCCCGGGCGCTTCAAAGCATGAATGGCCGCCCAGTGAACGTACGAGTGGCCGACTATCCACGCTCTACACGGAGGGGCTCTTACACCTAAAATCAACAAAAAATTCCCATTACTAAGTCCCCGTCCACTTGTTCATACCCCCCCTTTTCCAACTATCTACACTTTACTCTGAAGGGTTCTAATGTATGTCCTATACCTATTGGAACTCCACCTTCCCAATTTCTTAATTTCTCGCTCCGACGCCCCAGCCGCAGCTGCGCTGGTGGCCGCTCCAATGCGAAAGGAGTGGGGAGCGATGAGCCCAGGGTCCAAGCCGACCCTCTTAGCTGCTTCCTCCAACACCCTCCGAAACTGGAATCTGTACAGGTTAGACCCATCCGCATGAATAAAAAACTGCCTTGAACTCCCTGGCCTTTTAACCGAAAACTCAGAAGCGAGCCGGACGGGGCAACACCCCACAGAGTCCTGCTGCTGTATGGATAACCATACACCTTTCCTTTCTTGATCCATCTTAGATCTAGGGATAAATAACAATAGCGCTTGCATGTCAAACCTGACATGCTGCGCTTGGATACCACAACCTACCGCCGACCTGGTTGGACTAACTATCTCACCTACTCTCAAGGCCCCAAAGAAAGCAACCGCAAACGCCGCCCTAAACAAAGCAACCTCATTCTCGTCTGAGCACACTTCTGGCAGCACTGCCAATAACGCCCCCAGACGCTGAATTGTAATGGGCTCTCGCCGATCTGCCGACTTAGCCTCTATCCTACCCCAACCTTTCATTACCTGCCTAACCAGAAACGCATTCGTCCCATCCTGGATCCCCCTCCATTTAGCAAAGAAGGATAAGGCAGCTAGCCTTCCTTGCATGGATCCTTTTCTACAGCCACTTTCCTTCAAACACACCATCCACTCAAGCAACAAAGCTGGCGATCCGGATTCCACCGGAACGCCCTTACCCTTGAGGAAGACTTCCCATTCGGCCCAGTACTTGCCGTAGGCCTTCCAGGTAGCAGGTGCCAGCGATGCCTGAACCATTGAAGTCAACACGTCCCCCCTTCCGCCACCTGCCAAAGAAAGGAAGGACAAGGAGTACCAACCTTTACTGCCCTTGGTGCCAACTTTCTGAATGCCTCCCATTGGCCTCGCGACAACGCGTCTGCCAATACATTATCGACCCCAGGCACATGCCGCGCCGTAAAGTCAATGTTGTGCTGCAAGCACCGCAGCACCACCCAACGAAGGTAACGCACCACAATAGGGGAAGAGGCTGAAAGATTGTTGATAGCAAACACGACGCTCAGATTATCGCACCAGAATATTACATTCTGGTTTGCTAATTGCCGCCCCCATAACTCAATGGCTACGACAATAGGTAACAATTCCAGGAGTGTAAGGTTCCTGGTCCATCCCCTCTCCATCCAGGCCACAGGCCACTCCCCGGCACTCCAGGCGCCGTTGAAGTAAGCCCCATAACCCTTTGCACCTGCCGCATCCGTGAACAGATGCAGAGCCTGGCTAGATGTCCTTACTTGCCTCCATAACAAGACCCCATTGAAATCCTCCAGGAACAACTCCCAGATTCTCAAGTCCTCCTTCATATCTGGAGACACCGCACATGACTTGCGGCTCCCGCTATCCCCTTTTAGAGGGCTCTCCAACCTCCTGTTGAATACTCTGCCCATCGGGATAACTTTGCACGCGAAATTGAGCAAACCCAGTAAAGACTGCAACTCCTTTATCGAGAGCCGGTCAGCCACCGCGGCCGAAGAAACCACGGCCAGCATTCGAACCACCTTATCGTTTGGCAACCTGCACTGCCTTTCTAAAGTATCGATCTCGATACCCAGAAACGTCAGGCAAGTGCATGGCCCCTGGGTCTTATCCTCCGCCAATGGGGAAATAGGGTTCTCATCACCGACATGAGCCGCTCGCACTCGAGCGACCCAGCTCTGCCGATCAGCAGAAAATCGTCCAAGTAATGGGCTATAAGCCCACCCCGCGCTTCTGAAAACACCGCCCAGTGCAAGAATGTGCTGAACATCTCGAAAAAGGCGCATGAGACCGAGCAACCCATTGGGAGACAACGATCTACATAGTAAGCACCCCCGAACCAGCACCCCATCAACCGAAAGGATGTCGGATGAATAGGCAACAAGCGGAAGGCCGACTCAATGTCGAGCTTTGCCAAGAGTGCCCCAACACCAGCCTGTTGCACCAAAACCATTGCTTGGTCAAACGACTGATAAAAAACTGAGCTAACCTCCGGGTTGATTGCGTCATTGACCGAATTACCTTTCGAGTATGATAAATGCTGAATCAACCGGAATTTCCCCGCTTCCTTCTTCGGCACAACCCCCAGTGGGGAAACCACCAAACCCTCAATGGGTGGCTCCCGAAAGGGGCCCAGCATGCGACCTAAACTCAGTTCTTTGCCCAGTTTATCCCTCACTACGTCAGGGTAGTCATACGCTGACTTGAGGTTCCGCTTCTGACGCGCCCCAACCACCGGACCTACCACTGGAATGAGGAAACCCTCCCGCAGCCCGGCCAGGAGGAGCTCCCCCGCCCTCCTGTCCGGGTATGCCCTGAGCCATGGCTCAAGGGCGGCCACCCTCAACGGCGTTGGTGCCCTTCGCCCCAGCAGCCCCTCTGCCGGCTCCGCGGCCCCCCATCTCTTTCCATCTAGCACATTCGGTCCCTGGGTGACCAGCTCCGCAGTATATGCAGGAGTGTCGAAAGGAGCAGTTCGCTCCCCGGTCACACTTCCCGTCGTTAAACTTCCAACACTCCCGCCCTTTTCTTTTGACTCCCCCATCTGCCTACTCCCTCCGGCCCTTGCACCTGAAGGGGGGGAGGGGGAGCGCTCCGAACCCAAACGCTGCCATAAATGCACATCTGTGGTGCCAAAGGTCAGCAAAGGGTTCCCCACCATCTTACACCTATAATCCACGTCATAAGACCGCCACACCCCTTCCTTATACGTCTTATGGACGGACTCAATAGTTTCCATATATTTTAACACGTCAACCCGCAGCTCAGGCTTCGTCTCCACCAGGCAGGAAGCCAAAACCCTAAAACACGTGCGCCACTCGTCCATTGTCTCCGGTCTCTTGACCTTTTTTGGACCTGAGCCGTCCTCGCTCCTCTCCTTGGCCTTATGGGCCTCCAGCGACAGATCGAAAATGTGCACATATTTGCCATCTCTAATTTTTTTGATCGTCTTAGCTTTAAGGTGAGAATGCAATGAGTGAACATTGCAGGGGTAAGCATCCCCTTGCAGCGCCACTTTCCTGTCTGCCACCGCCAAGCTCACAGCCCCTGGCCCTACCTGCTGACCAACACACACTGAGTCCCCCATCTGCGCTCCCCCACCCAGAGCTAGCCTCGATTCCTGTCTCTGTTGCCCAGCTACCAACCTACGAAGATACTTCAATACCCGTTTTTGAGGTTTAGACACTGGCCCTAAGGAGTCGTCACTCTCAGAGCCAGTGTCACTAGATGACCCACCCGCACCCTCCCCCAGCACCCCACACAATGCAATCTCACCTGCTCCTGCCGCCGCCGGGGGAAGAGCCTCCTGGCTTGGTCCGGTCCTCTGAGTCACCTCTCGCCTAGCATCCTGGCAAACTGCCACCACAGCATCCCCGCTCACCTGTGGAAACAAAACAGAATCGGGAGCACCAGGGATCAAGGAACGGGCACCACCCCCTCCCACTACAGAACTACCTTGCTGGCCACCCACCGGGACCCCGGCTCCCAACTGCCCCGTTCCACCAGCCCCTGCGTTTCCAACCACTGACCCGTGTCCACCCGCCCTCCCTCTACCCACAACTCCAACGTGACCAGGATCCAACCCCCCAGCACTGACCTGAACTGTATGCTGCTGCCCCCCACCCCAGAAGAACCCGCGTGCGCCCCTTGGGCCAAAATCGAGGCCAGCCTGAAAATTTCCCCCATCACATCCTGTTGTCCTCTCCCTAGAGGCTCATGCCCATCTTGCAGCCCGCCAACCACCTGGTTACTTCCCCCAGCAGGGCCAAACTCCGGTCCACCACTTCCACTCAAACCCAGCATTGCCATAGCTGCCCGGCCCTCCCCACCCCAGTGCCCCGCTCCCTCCCCGGCCCTCCCCGCACGTCACTCGCGCCTACCACCGACCGAAGGCCTCCACCGAGGGAAGAAGCCCTGCCCGCCGCTCCAGCCTGGACCACGCCGCCGACCGCCGGAACCCCCGCCGGACCACCGTAGACGATGCCGGACTGCTCCACACCCGCCGAGACGCCCGGACCCGCTCCCGCCGAAAGGGCCTGGATTAGGAGGGGCCGCAGACCCACCGGGGCCACCACTGACAGAGGGGGCACCCTGCAGGCCGTGATCTCCGCCGCCTAAAGCCACCGGGGTAGGGGGGGAACCCACTGGGCCACCAGGCGCGACCACGCGGTGCATGCCCGAAGGCCCCCCGCTCAAAGTTTGGCCCTCCTGCTCACCCTGCAAAACGCAGTGTAGGCCCGAAGGCCCCCCGCTCAAAGTTAGGCCGTCCCGCTCACCCTGCATAACTAGGCCCTCACGTTCCCGGGCGACTAGCGTCCCTGCAGGCCCAAAAACTGGCCCGCTTAATGGCCCACGGCCCTGCACCACGCGCCCCCGATCCGGGCCTACCCGCCCCAAACTAGGCCCCCCGCCCGACGCAAGGCAACCGGAGACCTTTCCACCCCCCCATCGCCTCCGCCACCCCCTGAAACCAACCTCGAATCCTCCAGATCCTCCCCCTGGGACCCAGGGAAAAGGGAAGGGGAGGAAGACACTCCCGAGTGCTCCCCAAAATCCCGGGAAGGGGTGAGGCCCACCCCTTGAGAAGGGCTAGGGCCTACTACCTCACTAACTAAACTGCCACCTCTCCCCCTCACAGATACTCGCCGTGTCACTGGCGAAGATTCCCTCATCCGCTTTGGAGGAACCGACTGACGCCTGGGCCGCACCATCTTGCAAGCAAAAACAGAAAAAACCTTTCTCCAGCAGTTGCAGACAAGAAAGAGGAAGTGTTCCAGCATCCATGCACTTTTATAACAGGTAAGAGTCCCCACCCCACATATTGCAACAATTGTTGCAAACTCACACACTGCACCGCTTTACATTTCAATCAGGCAGCATAACCCTTAAGACGTTACATGCACAAATATGCCTTCCACTACCATAACAGAACATGTTCTAAATGTTTTTAAATAAATATATATATATATACATACATACAGTATATATGTATGTATATTTCTATACCTATATATATATATATATATATATATATATAATCATGTGTGTGTGTGTGTGTATATATATATATATATATATATATATATATATATATATATATATATATACATATATATACATATATATATATATATACACACACACACACACTCACCGGCCACTTTATTAGGTTCACTTGTTCAATTGCTTGTTAACACAAATTGCTAATCAGTCAATCACATGGCAGCAACTTAATGCATTTAGGCATCTAGACATGGTGAAGACGACTTGCTGAAGTTTAAACTAAGCATCAGAATGGGGAAGAAAGGGGATATACCCACGGTATATAAATAAATATATATATATATATATATATATATATATATATAAATATACAGTATATTGTACAAAATACCATCAGATATAACATGGTAACAGAGTAGATGAGGTTGAAAAAAGTCCGAAGTCCAACGAGTTCAACCTATACAAATCTAATATACTTACAAGAAAGCTCCAGTTGAGCTTAAATTAACCCCACTAAAAAGGTGACCCATTTAATACAAGCAATCATATTCATGAATTCTGTTTCTATTCAGAAATGTATTCAAAAATGTTTAAATGTGTCTAGGGTAATGACATTACCTACCTCCTTTAGTAATGAGTTCCACAATTTTACAGTGAAAAAATGTTTCCGTTGCAGGAGATTAAATCTCCTTAACTCCATTATTAAATTGTGACATCTTGTAACAAAAAAATTATTGGCCATCTCTGTATATGGGCCTTGAATATATAAAGTAATCATGTTACCACTCAAGCGCTTTTTTTCTAGAGAAAACAGACCTAGTTTGGCTAGCTTCTACTCATAGCTTAAATTCTCCATTCCCCTTATTAGCTTTGTGGCCTTTCTCTGAATTTTTTCTAGTTCTCCAATGTCTTTGTTTGAGATTAGTGCCCAGAACTACACTCCATACTCAAGGTGAGGTTTTACCAGGGATTTATATAGTGATAGAATTATGCTTTCTTCCTTTGAATCAATGCCTCTTTTAAAACATGCTAGTATCTTATTAGCCTTTGAAGCCACTGCCCTGCATTGTTCACCCATCTTTAGCTTTTACTACTCTCAAATCCATTTCTTCCTCTGTTTGGCCAAGTCTTGTCCCATTTAAATAATACATTGCCTGCTTATATTTACTTCCAAAATGTAGAACCTTGCATTTTCCCGTTTTAAATCTCATTTTCCATTTACCTGCCCATACTTCTAATTTTTGCAGATCCCTTTGTAACGAAAGTTCATCCTGCTCTTACCTAATGATCTTACTTAACTTAGTATCATCTGCAAATATAGAGATGTCACTATTTAATCCTTGCTCCAAGTCATTAATAAAAATATTAAAAAGAACAGGGCCTACTACTGATCCCTAGGAGACTCCACTGATTACCTTTGTCCAATCTGAGTATTATCCATTTACTACTACTCGTTGCTCCCTATCTTTTATCCAGTTATTTATCCATGAGCTTACATTTTCAGCTATTCCCAGTCCCTTAATTTTGTGCATTAATCTCTCATGTGGCACTGTATCAAACGCCTTTGCAAAATCTATGTATATCACATCAACTGATTCCCTTTTATCTATATTTTTACTTACTTCCTCGTAGAATCTAATTAGATTAGTTTGACATGATCTATATCTCATAAAACCATGCTGATTTGAAATCAAGATATATATAGAAATATGTAATTATGAATAAATAGAACATATTCTTCAATGTGAAGAACATTGGAATGTGAAATATTCATATTTTCATATCGGGTTAGAGCACATGAGAATATGGGATCTGTTTATGCTTGTGAGTGGAGTGTTAGTTTTTTTTCCACTTTTTACTTTCAAATCATAATACTAGCACAACTTGACGCGCACAAAAAGTTTACTTCTAGCGCAATTTGAACTCTAGACAAAACGCTTTAAAGCGCTCCACTTGTAATCTGGCCCTATATCATTATCTAAAATACTATAATTAAGCAATATAAATACTTTATTTCATAAAATACAGAAACATATCTTTCTCTTTCAATTGGCAATTACATGCTATCAGTTTTAAGCAATGCAGAAGAAATATTTTTTTTCAAAAAGTATAGAAGAACACTTTTTTTCTCTTTTGATAAGCTACACATAACCATTTTCCCTAATTACAAAGTGTAAGAACATAAATAATTGAAATGCCCGCAACAGAAAGTATATCAGTTTGCAACCTGCTATCCCTACTTCACTGTCACTCCATAGACAAACCAGCATGGCATCTAGTCCTTGGAATCTGTTTTAGCCTCTTTAGTAAAATACTTAATTGCTAGATGAAACTTTACTTGTGGGAGCCAAAAAAATGGCATAGATCAAGCACAGGAATGCATGTCAAATCTGACTAGAAGCCATTTTGCAATATACTTTTGTTTCCAAAAATACTTCTAGAGGCTTACCTAGAATGTGCACTCGCCTCATGCACTTGCCTGTAAAGCTCCATTATTCACACATTATTATTTCTTTTGTGAAACTCCTGCAAAACATAGTGAAATCAAAGCATGTGTCAGAGTGCCAGGAATCAGACTGAGACGAGAAGTGCAAAAATAATCACACCTTTATTAATAGCAAAAAATTATAAAATGTCCACAAGTCAAATAAGCCAGGAGTCAAAACCAGAGCTGGTAGTCAGACGAGCCGAGTCAGGAGCCAAAGCAAATAGTCAGACGAGCCGAGTCAGGAGACAAAGCGAATAGTCAGACGAGCCGGAATCAGGAACAAGGAGAACAGCAGAGTCAGGAACAAGCCAGGGATCAGGATCCAGGAAGGACGTCAGGCAGCCAGGTAATACACAGGAACATTCACAAACAGGTCTCAGACAACGCAAAGGCAAAGCATACTGAACAGAGGCCCTTTAAATAATAAATGATGACATCACAATTATGAGACTGCATCCTGTCTCACATGGATGATGCACAATAGTCTGGCCATAAAAGTAAGATGCAAGAATTAATGTTAACAAATATCTTGCAAGAGGATATTATACTATATAGAATAAGAACTATAATATCACACAATAACAATATAAATGTGAAATAGAATCTATAATGAGAATGAAAATCGGAAAACCGGAAGTTACCAACTAGTTCCATTTCCGGTTACAAAACTAAAGGCCCTAAAAAAGGCCAACACCAACAGCTTACCATCAGTCTTGATAAAGGCCTAGGAGAGGCCGAAACGCGTAGACCTGGTAAGCTCTTTTCCATTAGGAGGATATTTCTGTAAAGTTTTTACACATTGTGTCTCATTTTTTCTTCGCAGGTTTTTTTCTGTCTATTATTTTTGCTATTATTTTTTGTTGTATTTTTGTGCACTGAACTACTTTCCACACTGGACAAGCACAGAGCAAATTGACTTTTATTTCATCCACTTTGGACACTCATAGGACTTCTGGAAATTATTTAGGATATATTTAAGACACTTCACAGAATTGTTTTGGATTTTTTAGGAATAATTTTTTTGGAATTTTTGGAATTTTTTAGATGATTTTTAGCACTCCTTTAATCAAGGACACCGCACACACAGTCACACTTTTTTAACATTTTTAACATTTTTTCACACTTGGATTGTTTTAATAATTTAACACATTATTTTTACACGGTCACTCACCACGTATTTATTTGTATTTTTATTTTTGTTTTTATTGTCATTGCTGTTTATTACTTTTATTAGTTTTAAACTACAACCACTGTTTTTATTATGTTCCTTTGGTAACTCTTAGGGACATATTGTACCGCATTGGGACACACTTAACAGTTTGTTCCTCACTTCAGAGATTTATTGATTTTATATATTTTTAGACTAGTGGTTTTATAATTTTAGCGTGGATCCATGCAGATGTATATGTATATGTGAGCAAATTATATGTAATAAATCCTCATTTTTAACCTTAGCCTCTGTATTGTTGGCGCCTGAGTACACTCTTCATACTTCAGTACCCTAACAGTACCCTCCCCTCAATGACCCCTCCCCCGCGGGAGGACAAAAGGCTTATTGGGGAAACGGGCATGGAAGGCACGGAGGAGGGCCTCCGGACCGTAGCCCCTCCAGTGAACCAAATACTGTACACGGCCCCTGGACATACGAGAGTTAATAATGCTGCTGACCTCATACTCCTCATGGTTGTCAACAAAGATAGGACGGGGACAAGGCAACACAGTGGTAAACTGATTACAAACCAATGGTTTCAAGAGGGAGACATGAAAAACATTGGAGATGCGCATAGCAGGAGGAAGGTCAAGAGTGTAGGCCACAGGATTAACCCGTCGGAGTATTCGAAAAGGACCAACATAACGGGGAGCCAATTTATTGGAAGGCACATGAAGGTTCAAGTTGCGGGAGGACTGCCAAACTCTCTCACCAACCTGGTAGGAAGGTGCGGGCAGACGCCTACGATCAGCCTGGAACTTTTGGCGCTTCATAGAACGATGAAGGCAATCCTGAATCTGCACCCATGTGGAACGGAGTTGCCGGAGATGCTCTTCCAAAGCCGGAATACCCTGAGACATGAATGAATCGGGCAACAAGGATGGTTGAAACCCATAATTCGCCATGAACGGGGATAACTTGGAGGAAGCATTAATAGCACTATTACGAGCAAACTCTGCCCAAGGTAACAGTTCAGACCAATTATTGTGGTGATCTGAGACATAGCAACGGAGGAACTGTTCCAGAGCTTGATTAGACCGTTCCGCAGCCCCATTGGATTGAGGGTGATATGCTGAGGAGAAGGAAAGCTGGATCCCCATTTGAGCACAAAAGGAACGCCAAAATCTGGAGACAAACTGGCTATCCAGGTCCTATCTCCTTGGGTAACCCATGTAAACGGAAGACCTCCCGGGCAAAAATTGAAGCAAGCTCCTGAGCGGTAGGCAGCTTCATGAAGGGAATGCAATGTGACATTTTAGAAAAACGGTCAACCACCATAAGGATAACAGTATTGCCATTGGAAACAGGGAGCTCGCCAATAAAGTCCATGGAAAGATGTGTCCAAGGACGCTCACCATTAGCAATAGGTTGAAGAAGACCCACAGGAAGACGTCGAGGAGTCTTATTCTGTGCACAAACTGAGCAGGAGGCAACATACGCAGCAACATCAGAACGAAGACCTGGACACCAGAATTGTCGAGTGACAGATCAAATCATTTGGTTCTTGCCTGGGTGACCTGCGGCTTTAGGATAGTGGTAAGTGTGCAAAAGTTTAGTTCGAAGATTCTCAGGAACAAAACACTTACCACTAGGTTTCTCAGGCGGTGCATTGGTTTGTGCAGCCAGGATCTCCTCCCCCAAGGGAGAAGTCAAATTAGTACGTATGGTAGCCAAAATATGGTCAGGAGGTATAACAGGAGTAGGTACAGACTCCTCCTTGGACAGAGGCGAAAATTGTCGAGAGAGGGCATCAGCCCTAACATTCTTACTACCAGGCAGGTAGGAGACCACATCATTAAATCGAGACAAAAATAGCGCCCATCTGGCCTGTCGGGGCGACAAACATTTTGCTTCAGATAGATAAGTTAAATTCTTGTGGTCAGTAATAATGAGCACTGGCACACTAGTACCCTCGAGAAGATGCCTCCATTCCTTGAGTGCTAAAATTATGGCCAATAATTCCCTGTCGCCAATTTCATAATTGCACTCCGCTGGAGACAATTTCTTAGAGAAGAAACCACACGGATGCAAGGAACCGTCAGGCGTAGGACATTGAGACAAGAGGGCACCTACTCCAGTCTCAGACGCATCAACCTCAAGAATGAAAGGCAGGACAGGGTTAGGATGAGCCAGAACTGGAGCGGCAGCAAAGGCAGTCTTAAGACTATCAAAAGCCTCAATGGCAGTAGGTGACCAATGGAGTGGATCATTCTCTTTACGGGTCATGTCTGTGATAGGTTTGACCAAGGAAGAAAAGTTTTTAATAAACTTTCTAAAGTAATTGGCGAACCCCAAAAAACGTTGAATAGACCGAAGACCAACTGGGTGAGGCCACTGCAGAACTGCAGATAACTTGTCAGGATCCATGGAGAACACTGCAACAGAGATAACATAACCTAGGAAGGTTACTTGAGTCTGATGGAACTCACATTTCTCAAGTTTACAAAACAGGCCGTTCACATGTAGTCTCTGAAGAACCCGTGTAACATCAGAACAATGAGCCTCAAGTGTGGGTGAGTGTATGAGGATGTCATCTAAGTACACCACAACACACTGTTGCAAAACATCTCGTAGGGCATCATTAATAAATTCATGAAAAACAGCAGGATCATTACATAGGCCAAAGGGCATTACAAGATACTCATAACGCCCACTCCTGGTGTTAAATGCTGTTTTCCATTCGTGACCCTCCTTAATCCTAACGAGATTGTACGCTCCTCTCAAATCAAGTTTAGTAAAGACCGTAGCTCCCTTGAGGCGGTCAAAGAGTTCCGTAATGAGCGGAATAGGGTAAGCATTCTTAATGGTAAGACGATTAAGACCCCTATAATCGATACATGGTCTTAACTCGCCACCCTTTTTCTTCACAAAGAAGAAGCCAGCCCCTGCAGGAGAGCAGGATTTGCGGATGATTCCCCGCGACAGAGCATCAGCAACATACTCCTCCATAGCACAATTCTCTGCAACAAACAGAGGGTACACCCGGCCCCGAGGAGGAATGGCTCCGGGTTGCAGGTCTATGGCACAATCGTAAGACCAGTGAGGAGGCAACGCACCTTGTCAAACACGTCTCGGAACTCTCGGTACTCCTCTGGCAATTGAGATACCGAAGAAGTACACAAGACTTTAGCTGGTTTCCGAAGACAAGTGGAAATACATTGCAGGGACCACAACAAAATTTCAGACCTGCGCCAGTTGAGTCTGGGATTGTGCTTTTGGAGCCAGGGATAACCCAGAACAACTGGAAAATTCAGAGAGTTTATCACCTGGAACTGGAGGGTTTCAAAATGGAGAGCCCCAACAGCCATGGACAACGGAGCAGTTTCGTGAGTAAAGAGTGCGGGCTGAAGGGGCCTGCCATCAATGGCCTCAATAGCAAGCGGAACGGACCGAGGCAAAACAGGAATGGAGTGCTTTGATACAAAAGCACTGTCAATGAAATAGCCAGCAGCACCGGAGTCAACAAGAGCCTGAGTGACTATGGAGGAGTCCACCCAGGAAAGGAAAACCATGACCAAAGGTTTCTCCTTAAGTGGTTCCGGGGACAAGGATAAACCACCCAAGGTCTGCCCCCTGACTGGACCTTAGGTGTGAGCGTTTCCCGGCCGTTTAGGACAAGACTTCAAAAGGTGGCCCTGTAACCCACAATAGAGGCAAAGCCCCTACCTCCTCCTAAAGGCCCTCTCCGCCACAGAGAGACGCGTGAATCCCAACTGCATCGGCTCAGCAGTACCTGGTGACTCAGGACCAGGAGGCATGGGAGGAGAGGGAGGCATGGGTGGGAATGAACACGTAGGAGACAACGGAACAGGAGGCTTCCGCAAGCGCTCCTTGAAAGAGGGCCTCTCTCTGAGTTTGATGTCAATTAGGATCAAAAAAGACACCAATGCCTCGAGATCCTCTGGTAGATCTCTGGCAGCAACTTCATCTTTAATCGCATCAGAGAGCCCATGAAAGAAGGCGGCAACAAGGGCTTCATTATTCCAACCTACCTCTGCGGCAAGCATACGGAACTCAATAGCATACTGAGCAACAGATCATGGACTCTTGCCAATATGAAAGAAATGAATTTTTTCAGGTAAGTTCTTACATAAATTATGTTTTCTTTCATGTAATTGTCAAGAGTCCATGAGCTAGTGACATATGGGATAGAAGTACCCAAGATGTGGAAGTCCACAGAAGTGTCACTAGAAAGGAAGGGATAAAATAATAACAGCTATTTTCCGCTGATAAAATTAAATCCAAACAAAAAAATAAGTCTTTCTTAAAAAACTTAAATCATAAGCAGAAGAATCAAACTGAAACAGCTGCCTGAAGAACTTATCTACCAAAGACTGCTTCTGAAGAAACAAATACATCAAAATGGTAAAATTTAGTAATTATAGCAAAGAAGACCAAGTTGCTGCTTTGCAAATCTGATCAACTGAAGCTTCATTCTTAAAAGCCCAAGAAGTGGCGGCTGATCTAGTAGAATGAACTGTAATTCTCTGAGGTGGAGACTGTCCTGCCTCCAAAAAAGCCTTGTGAATCAAAAGCTTTAACCAAGATGCCAAAGAAATGGCAGAGGCTTTCTGACCTTTCCTGGAACCAGAAATAAACAACAAATAGAAACAAAATAGAAATAGGATTTTTTTTCTGAAATCCTTAGTAGCCTTGATATAGTATTTCAAAGCTCTTGCAACATCTAAAGAATGTAAAGATCTTTCAAGAGCATTCTTAGGATTAGGACACAAAGAGGAAACAACAATTTCCCTACTAATGTTGTTAGAATTCACAAACTTAGGAAGAAAATTAAATGAAGTCCGCAAAACAGCTTTATCCTGATGGAAAATCAGAAAAGGAGACTCGCAAGAGAGAGCAGATAATTCAGAAACTCTTCTAGCAGAAGAGATAGCCAAAAGGAACAACACTTTCCAAGAAAGTAATTTAATATCCAAAGAATGCATAGGCTCAAAAGGAGGAGCCTGCAAAGCCTTCAAAACCAGATTAAGACTCCAAGAAGGAGAGATTGATTTAATATCAGGCTTGATATGAACCAAAGCCTGAACAAAACAATGAATATCAGGATGTTTAGCAATCTTTCTATGAAATAAAACAGAAAGAGCAGAGAGTTGTCCCTTCAAAGTACTTGAAGACAAACCTTTATCCAAACAATCCTGAAGTAACTGTAAAATTCTAGGAATTCTAAAAGAATGCCAAGAGAATTTATTAGAAAAACACCATGAAATATAGGCTTTCCAAACTCGATAATAAATATTCCTTGAAACAGATTTACGAACCTGTAGCATAGTATTAATCACTGAGTCAGAGAAACCTCCATGACTAAGCACTAAGCAATCAATTTCCATACCTTCAAATTTAGTGATTTGAGATCCTAATGGAAAAACGGCCCTTGAGACAGAAGGTCTGGCCTTAAAGGAAGTGGCCAAGGTTGGCAACTGGACATCCGGCAAGATCTGCATACCAAAACCTGTGAGGCCATGCTGGTGCTATCAGAAACACATGCAATTGTTTCATTATGATCTTGGAGATCACCCTTGGAAGAAGAACTAGAGGCGGAAAAATGTAAGCAGGTTGGTAAAACCAAGGAACTTCTAACGCATCCACCTGAGGATCACTGGACCTGGAAAGGTACCTGGGAAGCTTCTTGTTTAGATGGGAAGCCATCAGATCTATTTCAGGAAGACCCCACATCTGAACAATCTGACAAAATACATCTGGATGGAGAGACCACTCCCCTGGATGTAAAGACTGACGGCAGAGATTATCCACTTCCCAATTGTCTACACCTGGGATATGTATCGCAGAAATTAGACAGGAGTGGGATTCTGCCCAAGAAAGTATCCAAAATACTTATTTCATCGCTAAAGGACTGCGAGTCCCACCCTGATGATTGACATATGCCACAGTTGTGATATTTTCTGTCTGAAAACGAATGAATGATTCTCTCTTTAATAGAGGCCAAGCCTGAAGAGCCCTGAAAATAGCACAGAGTTCTAAAATATTGATTGGTAACCTCGCCTCTTGAGGATTCTAAACTCCTTGTGCTGTCAGAGACCCCCAAACAGCTCCCCAACCTGTGAGACTTGCATCTGTTGAAATCACAGTCCAAGAAGGACGAACAAAAGAGGCCCCTTGAATAATCCGATGATGGTCTAACCACCAAGTCAGAGAGAGTTGAGTGTTGGGATTCAAGAATATCAATTGTGATATCTGAGTATAATCCCTGCACCATTATTATTTTTTTATTACTATTATCAGGTATTTGTAGAGCACCAACAGATTCCGCAGCATTGATTCAGCATGCAAAGCTGCAGAGGTCTCATATGAAAACAAGCAAAGGGGACCGTGTCCGATGCTGCAGTCATGAGACCTAAAACTTCCATGCACATAGCCACTGAAGGGAATGATCGAGACTGAAGGTTTAGATAGGTTGAAACAAACTTCAAACGTCTCTTGTCTGTTAAAGACAGAGTCATGGACACTGAATCTATCAGGAAACCGAAGAAGGTGACCCTTGTCTGAGGAACCAAGAAACTCTTTGGTAAATTGATCCTCCAACCATGTCTTTGAAGAAACAACACAAGTTGATTCATGTGAGATTCTGCTAAATGAAAAGATTGAGCCAGTACCAAAATATCATCCAAATAAGGAAATACCGCAATACCCTGCTCTCTGATTACAGATAGAAGGGCACAGAGAACCTTCGAAAAGTTTCTTGGAGCTGTCACTAGGCCAAATGGAAGAGCAACAAATTGGTAATGCTTGTCTAGAAAAGAGAATCTCAGAAACCAATAGTGGTCTGGATGAATCGGAATGTATAGATATGCATCCTGTAAGTCTATTGAGGACATGTAATGACCTTGCTGAACAAAAGTCAGAATAGTCCTTATAGTCACCATCTTGAAAGTTGGGACCCTTACAAATTGATTAAAAAACTTCAGATCCAGAACTGGTCTGAATGAATTTTCCTTCTTCGGGATAATGAATAGATTTGAATAAAAACCCAGACCCTGTTCCAGAAGTGGAACTGGTACAATTGCCCCTGAAAGCTCCAGATCTGAAACACACTTCAGAAAGGTCTGAGCTTTCACAGGATTTGTTGGAACGTGAGAGAGAAAAAATCTTCTCACAGGAGGTATTATTCTGAAACCTATTCGATACCCCTGAGAGACTATATTCTGAATCCAATGATTCTGAATAGAACCTGCCCAAACGTCTTGAAATAATTTAAATCTGCCCCCACCAGTAGAACTGGATTGAGGGCCGCACCTTCATGCAGTCTTGGGGCCTGGCTTTGGTTTCTTATAAGGCTTGGATTTATTCCAACTCGAAGATGGCATCTGATTGGAGCCCAAGTCCTTAGGGGAAGGAGTGGTTTTCTGTTCTCTATTCTGACGAAAAGAACAAAACCGATTAGAAGCTTTAGATTTACCCTTAGACTTTTTATCTTGGGGCAAAAAACTCCCTTCCCCCAATGATATTGGAAATAATAGAATCCAACTGGGAACCAAATAAATTATTACCCTAGAATGATAGAGATAGCAACCTAGATTTAGATACTATGTCAGCATTCCATGATTTGAGCCATAAAGCTCTTCTAGCTAAAATAGCCAAAGACATAGATTTAACATCAATCTTAATGATATCAAAAATAGCATCACAGATAAAATGATTAGCATGTTGAAGCAAACGAGCAATGCTATGCAAATCAGAATCTTTTTCCTGTTGTGCTAAGCTATCCAACCAAAAAGTTGATGCAGCCGCAACATCAGCCATAGAAATGGCAGGTCTGAGAATATAGCCAGAATGTAAATAAGCTTTCCTTAAATAAGATTCAATTTTCCTATCTAAAGGATCCTTAAAATAAGTACTATCTTCCATAGGAATAGTAGTACGCTTAGCAAGATTAGAAATAGCCCCATCAACCTTAGGGACTTTCCCCCAAAACTCTAATGTAGCCACTGACAAAGGATACAACTTTTTAAACCTTAAAGAAGCAACAAAAGAAGTACCAAGCTTAGACCATTCCTTAGCAATCACATCAGAAATAGCAACAGGAACAGGGAAAACCTCAGGAGTAGTCACAGGAGGTTTATTGACAGAATTTAAACGTTTACTGGATTTATTATCAAGAGGATCAGACTCCTCAATATCCAAAGTTATCAACACTTCTTTTAATAAGGAACGAATACACTCAATCTTAAAAAGATAAGATGATTTATCAGTGTCAATGTCTGAAGTAGGATCTTCTGAATCATAGAGATCCTCATAAGAGGTGGATACATCAGTATGTTGTCGGTCATTACAAATTTCATCAGTAGTATGAGAAGTTTTGAAAGACCTTTTACATTTATTTGAAGGCGGAATAGCAGACATAGCCTTCTGTATCGCATCAGAAATATAATTTTTTATATCAACAGGGATATCATGTACTTTAGATGTAGAGGGAACAACAGATACTGTACTAGCACTAATATAAACCTTTTCTGCATGCAAAAGTTTATCATGACAACTGTTAAATACTACAGCTGGAGATATAATCTCCACTAGCTTACAACAGATACAATTAGATTTGGTAGAACTGTGTTCAGGCAGATAGAGTGATGACTTCCGTTTGGGGTGGAGCTTGGAAACAGCATGCTCCAGGTCTGTGCGGTGTCTAATCATCGCTGAAACTACTACCAAGCTTTTTCACCACCTATCCCAGCATCTACAGGGAGTGCCGAATTATTAGGCAAGTTGTATTTTTGAGGATTAATTTTATTATTGAACAACAACCATGTTCTCAATGAACCCAAAAAACTCATTAATATCAAAGCTGAATAGTTTTGGAAGTAGTTATTAGTTTGTTTTTAGTTATAGCTATTTTAGGGGGATATCTGTGTGTGCAGGTGACTATTACTGTGCATAATTATTAGGCAACTTAACAAAAAACAAATATATACCCATTTCAATTATTTATTTTTAACAGTGAAACCAATATAACATCTCAACATTCACAAATATACATTTCTGACATTCAAAAACAAAACAAAAACAAATCAGTGACCAATATAGCCACCTTTCTTTGCAAGGACACTCAAAAGCCTGCCATCCATGGATTCTGTCAGTGTTTTGATCTGTTCACCATCAACATTGCGTGCAGCAGCAACCACAGCCTCCCAGACACTGTTCAGAGAGGTGTACTGTTTTCCCTCCTTGTAAATCTCACATTTGATGATGGACCACAGGTTCTCAATGGGGTTCAGATCAGGTGAACAAGGAGGCCATGTCATTAGATTTTCTTCTTTTATACCCTTTCTTGCCAGCCACGCTGTGGAGTACTTGGACGCATGTGATGGAGCATTGTCCTGCATGAAAATCATGTTTTTCTTGAAGGATGCAGACTTCTTCCTGTACCACTGCTTGAAGAAGGTGTCTTCCAGAAACTGGCAGTAGGACTGGGAGTTGAGCTTGACTCCATCCTCAACCCGAAAAGGCCCCACAAGCTCATCTTTGATGATACCAGCCCAAACCAGTACTCCACCTCCACCTTGCTGGCGTCCGAGTCGGACTGGAGCTCTCAGCCCTTTACCAATCCAAACACGGGCCCATCCATCTGGCCCATCAAGCTCACTCTCATTTCATCAGTCCATAAAACCTTAGAAAAATCAGTCTTGAGATATTTCTTGGCCCAGTCTTGATGTTTCAGCTTGTGTGTCTTGTTCAGTGGTGGTCGTCTTTCAGCCTTTCTTACCTTGGCCATGTCTCTGAGTATTGCACACCTTGTGCTTTTGGGCACTCCAGTGATGTTGCAGCTCTGAAATATGGCCAAACTGGTGGCAAGTGGCATCTTGGCAGCTGCACACTTGACTTTTCTCAGTTCATGGGCAGTTATTTTGCGCCTTGGTTTTTCCACACGCTTCTTGCGACCCTGTTGACTATTTTGAATGAAACGCTTGATTGTTCGATGATCACGCTTCAGAAGCTTTGCAATTTTAAGAGTGCTGCATCCCTCTGCAAGATATCTCACTATTTTTGACTTTTCTGAGCCTGTCAAGTCTTTCTTTTGACCCATTTTGCCAAAGGAAAGGAAGTTGCCTAATAATTATGCACACCTGATATAGGGTGTTGATGTCATTAGACCACACCCCTTCTCATTACAGAGATGCACATCACCTAATATGCTTAATTGGTAGTAGGCTTTCGAGCCTATACAGCTTGGAGTAAGACAACATGCATAAAGAGGATGATGTGGTCAAAATACTCATTTGCCTAATAATTCTGCACACAGTGTATGTGGGGTATCCGGTGTGGTGGTGCACGCAGCTAAGTTAATTTGGCTGAAAGCTGGAAGCCTTTATTTTCCATGTGAATGAAAGTTTGAGGTTCGAGGGAGAAAGCACCTAACAGAGACATAGATTTGGTGACAGCATACCAGGGGTAAACCTATCCCAGCATCTCTTACTTGACACCGGAGTTCCGGAACTACTGTCCCATGGGCTGTTCCTGCGCAGAGGAGAGGACCCGCTATGCCGAGGACGGCGTCCTGTATCATGTGACAGGAAGCTAACACAGAAGGTAGTGCCGGTGAGGTGGAACGTCGCATCACGGAGGGATCCTTGCTGGGCTGTCCGACTTCACCTAGGCGCAGGCAAACCATCGAAGTGGCGGACCGGGTTCCTATGGTCCGGGATGAATTAGAAACAGCTCGACAGCAAACTTCAACCGCCAGTATCAAGAAGCTGCAAGCTGAGCAGAGACTGTTACAGCCGCAAGTATCACGCTTTCTATTTATTGTTGTCCCTGCTTGCTTCCTCATATTACCCATAGTTTTGTCGGGTTGTCAGGTCTGAAGTTGTGACATTTCATGTTATAGGGTCAATTGTTCACCCTGTTGGCCTGTTTCCATGTTGGATGCTAGATAAATTGCAATACCGTGACTGTGATCCAGGTTGCTTGATAACTTGACAAGCGCTTTTCCTCCCTGGACATGTTATTGTGGAGGTGACTTTTTTTTTTCCTGTGTTTCAAGCGAAAGAGAGCTTTTTGAGAAAAAGAAAGGAGCAAAGGATAAAGCTTGAAACAAGGAGGAAAAAGAAAGAAAAGGGGAAAACCAGTAACTTGTTTTTTAGATCAACAGGGTGCTAGTGCAGGGATACAAGTACTAGTATCCTCAAAGGATTTAAGAATATTTCCCTGTTTCATGTGAAAATCTGAGGTTTTGCTTAAACCAAGTCTATATGTTTTGCAACCATTAATATTTGTTATTTTTCTATTTTCTCTTGACAATTTATGTTTGCTAAACAATGGGTTTAGTTATACTATAGTATGCCAGAACCTTTTACAAATGTTAATATTGGTTATATTTTTTCTACTCTTAGCCTGATAGAAATTTTATATCTTATGAGGCTGACCAGATATGACTCAATTATCTCCCTAGCTTATAAATTCTCTCTCTGTTATACTAACATATACTCCTGGTATATAAGGGGTAAAAACATAAGTTGACCTCCAAGTTTTATATTGTAGTTTTCTGCTCTCCAGGTATTTTCCTGTTCCTCTATTGCTATCTCTGGTAGACATCCTTGCCTATAAAAGATTGTATGCATTCTGTCTTCTCTAGTAGCTAAATTAGATAATATTGTGATAGAGATTCTCTTGTGTGTAAAGATATATTAGTACATTTTTTGTTTATTATATCTTATTTGTACTAAACCCACTATATAGATTTACTCACAAAAAATATTAAGGGGGGGTACTTCTTTATTGAGAAAATCGTGCCTTCATAACTGCTTTGACAGGTCTTTTTCACATTTCACTTTTTCCCCCAAGCCAGGGGGGTATTCCTTATATAATTATATATACACATATCTACACATTCACTTAAAAAAAAAAAAAAAGGGTCTTTTTGACTCTCACATTTCTTTTTTTTTTTCTCTCGTATTTTTTTTGTATTTTGTTTGTTTTTAATATACACACAATTGAAGCTCATTGAGCCTATGCTGCGGCGTGGCTCTTAGTAATTTGTTCTATGTTTTTTTCTAAATTGTCACTGTTGCACTTAATTAATGGAAAAATTTGTCACACAGACGAAAAAAAATTCACCTGCAATGCCTGCCAAAGTAAAGGATAAAAAAATCTAAAGCAAGTGATATTAGTCTCGATACTACGTTAAGTGAATCACCCCTCCCCTATTTTAAAATTCAGATGTTGATAACACAGCTCTCAGCTGTGTTTTCACCACAATTTGAGATAATCAAAAATGAAATTTCTAGTATGGCCTCCGAATTATCTACTCTCTCTACCGAAGTCAGGCAGTTTTCTGCCAGAATCGGTGAAGCAGAAGACAGAATTTCGGATCTTGAAGATCGTGTTAATGCACAGGAAGTAACGATCCGGAAACAGGATAGCACAATTCAAAATATGCAATTGCGCCTGGAGGACATGGAAGATCGCTCCAGGCGCAATAACATACGTATTGTGGGATTACCAGAAACAGTAGAATATGAGGACCTAATGAAATTTACTTCTTTTGGGCTACCGCAAGCGTTAGGAATGCCAGCAGAAAGTTTACCCTTAATAATAGAGAGAGCACATAGAATAGGGCCTAAGAGAGTTCAATCTGATAGTGTAGCTAAGAGCAGAATGTGCATATTTAAAGTATTAAAATTTCAAGATAAAATGGAACTATTGAAACTTTTTAGTAAGAATGGTCCTCTTCTGCTGGGTAATCACAAGATCCTACTCTTTCAGGATTTCTCTAACGAGACATCCATGAAGAGGAAGCTAATGGCTCCATACTGCTCACAGTTAATTAAGAACGGATTCAAGGCTCGTATGGTTTATCCGGCCAAGGTCATAGTGGAGGAGAGGGACTCAATATCTATCTTTCAGGAAGTTACAGATATCCAAAAGTTTGTTAGCTTAAAAATTTCAATGTAAAAATTGTTAAAACAGATCTAAGTTCTATGCTGATAATGTTCATGGCTGCTTGGTTATGTATAGTGTATATGTGTGTGAGTAATATGGGTACGGGAGTTTGTTTGTTGCCCTTTTTTTTTTTTTTTCCTCTTCCCTCTTTCCTCTCCGTCTTGTATACGAGTCTATTGTGAAGATTACTGTGGATTGTAGATAAATCCTCAGAAGTTTTGGAATCCCAAAGAAAGGAAAAAAAGGGAGAAATGATTAAACGAATTTTTAACTTTTTTTTTTTCTTTTTTTTCTTTCTTTTTTTTTTTTTCTCTCTCTTTTAAATGTCTGAAGTAAACATTCTGTCCTGGAACGTAGGTGGTATATCCTCCCCTATGAAGAGAAAACTCATAGTCAAAACACTTGCAAAAAAAGACCAGATATTGTCTATATTCAGGAAACCCATCTTACTGATATAGAAGCTGCAAAACTTAAATGGGTGGGTGAGGTTGTAGCCACTTCAAGAACAGATAGGAAATGTGGAGTAGCGTTTTTATTCCATAAAGATCTTGATTATAAAATCTTACATATAGATAAAGATGCAGAGGCTAGATATATTATACTCCAAATCCAGATAAACCAGGTTATATATGTACTATGCAATGTGTATGGTCCAAATAAAAACAGCAGAGAGAGCACATAGAATAGGGCCTAAGAGAGTTCAATCTGATAGTGTAGCTAAGAGCAGAATGTGCATATTTAAAGTATTAAAATTTCAAGATAAAATGGAACTATTGAAACTTTTTAGAAAGAATGGTCCTCTTCTGCTGGGTAATCACAAGATCCTACTCTTTCAGGATTTCTCTAACGAGACATCCATGAAGAGGAAGCTAATGGCTCCATACTGCTCACAGTTAATTAAGAACGGATTCAAGGCTCGTATGGTTTATCCGGCCAAGGTCATAGTGGAGGAGAGGGACTCAATATCTATCTTTCAGGAAGTTACAGATATCCAAAAGTTTGTTAGCTTAAAAATTTCAATGTAAAAATTGATAAAACGGATCTAAGTTCTATGCTGATAATGTTCATGGCTGCTTGGTTATGTATAGTGTATATGTGTGTGAGTAATATGGGTACGGGAGTTTGTTTGTTGCCCTTTTTTTTTTCCTCTTCCCTCTCTCCCTCTCCGTCTTGTATACGAGTCTATTGTGAAGATTACTGTGGATTGTAGATAAATCCTCAGATGGAAGTTTTGGAATCCCAAAGAAAGGAAAAAAAGGGAGAAATGATTAAACGAATTTTTAACTTTTTTTTTTCTTTCCTCTCTCTTTTAAATGTCTGAAGTAAACATTCTGTCCTGGAACGTAGGTGGTATATCCTCCCCTATGAAGAGAAAACTCATAGTCAAAACACTTGCAAAACAAAGACCAGATATTGTCTATATGCAGGAAACCCATCTTACTGATATAGAAGCTGCAAAACTTAAAATTAAATGGGTGGGTGAGGTTGTAGCCACTTCAAGAACAGATAGGAAATGTGGAGTAGCGTTTTTATTCCATAAAGATCTTGATTATAAAATCTTACATATAGATAAAGATGCAGAGGCTAGATATATTATACTCCAAATCCAGATAAACCAGGTTATATATGTACTATGCAATGTGTATGGTCCAAATAAAAAAACAGAAGACGTTTTTGGGAAAAAATAAAAACCAAAATCTTTCCCTTCATAGGGGAGAATCTCATCTTAGCCGGGGATTTTAATATGACATTATTCCCAGAATTAGACAGGTTCTGTAACATAGATGCTAAAGAATATAAAAAAACTGCCAAATATTTTAGAACTTTTTGTTCAAAGCTTAAATTGGTCGATATCTGGAGAATTAAATATCCAGATTCTTTGACATTTACATGTGAATCTAGAGCTCATAGAACCTTTTCCAGAATCGATCTCTTTTTGATCTCCGAATCTTTATCGATTGTCCAAACTGTCACAGGAATTGATGAGATATTGATATCTGATCATGCAATAATAAATATAACTCTTCTCTCCCTGACTAATTCCACAGAGAGAACGCAGTCACTGTTTTTCCCATGGTACCTTCTGAATAATCCTAGATTCTCTAATTGGTTGAGGCAAAAATGGAAGGACTATTGTACACATAACATCTCTTATCTTAATAGAATTGAGATCTTCTGGGAAGCCGCCAAGGCTGTCTTAAGAGGTGAAATTAAGAGTTATCTAATAAATAGTAAAAAGAAGGCTAGGGCGCAAGAAATCCAGTTATCTAATAGAGTCAGAAATTCCTATAGAAAATTCTATGAGGACCGTTCTTCAAGTTCTTGGAACAAATATCAGGAGGCGAGAAGAGAAAGAGATGTTTTTCTAGAACAGAAATCCCAAAATGAAGAAGCCAAAATCAATATTCAATTTAGAAGCCTTTATGGTGATTCAACTAAACACCTAGCACAATTAATAAAAAATAGAAAGAAAAAGAACTATATTCTGGCTATTAAAGAAAATTAGATATGCCACACGGATTCAATGGGAATTAGTAGAGTGCTGTTCGCTTATTATCAGAAATTATATTCTAGCCAGGAAAGTAATGTTTATAATCAAGATAGATTCTGGTCTAAAATAAAGTTACCTCAAATTCAGGAAGATGAATTAACATCCCTTAATGCTCCAATTGAGGCCGAGGAAATAAAAAAAATGATAGATAAGATGTGATTAAATAAGGCCGCAGGCCCAGATTGCCTTCTGGCAGAATTTTATAGAATACTGGCCCCGGAAATAATCCCTATATTGGGAAAATTGTTTAACAATTATCTCTATTCGGATAGTCCCATTTCTTCTTACTTTTCAGCTGCCAATATCACTCTAATTCTCAAGAAAGGTAAAAACCCGGAGGAGCTGGCCTCTTATAGGCCTATATCTGTGTTGAACACAGATTATAAAATTTTGATGGCAATTATAGCAGACAGGCTATCTTTACTGTTGGGTAATATTATTCATACAGACCAAACGGGTTTTATGAAATCCAGGACGTCCATAAAGAATATCCGTAAAATTGTGACTTTTCTTGATTACTCGCATTATTTGAAAGAAAAGGAAAAAAAGAATCTAGCAAATGATTGTGTGATTCTCTCGTTAGATGCCGAAAAGGCATTTGATGCTATTTCATGGGCCCACTTATTTAAAGTTTTAGAGGAATTTGGCTTTAAGAATCAATTCTTGCAATTTATTCAGAAAATTTACAGAAACCCAATCTCTTTTCTTATTGTTAATGGTCATCTTTCCCAAAAAATTATCTTAGGACGGGGAACAAGACAGGGGTGCCCATTGTCACCCCTTTTATTTAATCTGGCATTGGAACCTTTAGCTATTCGTCTAAGAGACGTATTAGAAGGAATTAGTATGGGCTCCTACACTCTTAAGATCCTGCTTTATGCAGATGACCTACTTCTATTTTTAAAGAACTCACTTTATTCAATATCTACTACATTGCAATGCTTAGACGAGTTCAGCTCATTTGCGGGCTATAAAATTAATTTTAATAAAAAGTGAACTCATGTGGATTAATAAAGCTAGGAACAGTTTGCAAGACCATCCATTTAGAGAGGTAGAAGCAATTACATACTTAGGGATAATACTACATAAAAATCCGGAAAACTGGTATCGCCTTAACTTCGCACCATTGCTTCTAAAGATTAAATCAGATTTGGAATTATGGATGGCTTTCCCATTATCTATTACGGCGCATATTAATTTAATTAAGACAATTATTTTCCCCCGCTTACTTTATCCCCTCCAGAATCTTCCTCTTTTTATTCTCAGCAAGGATTTATGTAAATTATATTCTTGCTGTTACAAATTTATTTGGAATAACAGGAAATCGCGTATCTCTCTAAATAGACTCATGCAAAACTTTGAAGCAGTTGGTCTGGCTTTTCCTAATTTTAAGTTCTATAACTGGGCTTGTCTAATTAAAACGGCGGTGGACTGGATCGTAGAAAAGGAGTTAGTGTCATCTTTAGAGATGGAGACCTTTATGGTCTCCCCCTTTGCCTTAAAAGCAATATTACACTGCCCTCTCAAATCTCTACCAAATAAGCTTTCTTCTTTAATCTCTATCAGAAATGTTGTAGCGGCTTGGCAGAAGTGCTGTACAATGTTGGAAGTAGATTTTACATTTTCTGCATTCTTACCGATTACTGGAAATCCTCAATTTTCCCCAGGTCTTAAACAATTAGTATTAACCCCTTAAGGACCAGCGTCGTACCTTGTATGTCGCTGGCCTTTTTTTGGGACTTGATTGTTTTATAGCGCGGTCTTGCCACCAGTGATGAGACTGCTCTATTCCACAAAGCCTGCTGGAGGGAGGGCATTAATAGCGTGTTCTTGCTAGACTTGTGATATTATGTCCTGAAAAAACCCTTAACGATCAGTGACATACAGGGTACATTGTGGTCATTAAGGGGTTAAGAGAATGGCTTGAAAAAGATCTCAAGTATATTTGCCAGATTCTTCCACAAGATGGTCAAATAATTTCCTTTGGAATCCTTTCACAACACTTCCAGTTAGACAGATCCAACTTTTTCACGTATCTGCAGGTGCGCCATTTTATTAACACGCAAAAGTGGGATGTGAGCAGGTTGAAGGCATGGTCGGATCTCAATGTATGTTTTCAGAAATTCGCGACCGGAAATTCATCTATTTCTCTTATGTATGACATTATGCTCTCTAAACAAACATTAATTTTTGTAGACAAGCTGACTATATTCTGGACCTCCTCTTTTCCTTCAATAGACTCTGGTAAAATTAAACGCAGCATGGCAAGTGTAAAGAAATGTGAAATCCCCAGGAACTGGAGAGAATCCCATTTAAAGCTTATTAATAATTATTATTTATCCCCTTTAAGATTAGCTAAATTTTATCCTACCTGCAGCGGAGCTTGTCCCCGCTGCAATAAACCTAAAGCAGATACCTTACATATGTTTTGGTATTGTCCGAAAATTATGCAATTATGGCGTAAGTTGGAATATTGGTTTAATGTACATTACAAGACATCTATTACATTATCACTTAATGAGATAATCTGGTTGGATGTCCTCAGTAATAGGGGCTTCTACGTAAACACCTTAAACACTATTATTTTAACTGCCAGATACCATATTCTTAAATATTGGAAATCTACTACAGTCCCCGGACTATCTCAAATCCAGAAGGAGATTCAAACCCAAATCATATATGAATCATTTCATTTAAAAACCATATCAGAAAAGAGAATAAAAATCTTTCTAGTTGGTTGGTTACCTATTATTAAAACCTACTCTCTAGCTATACAAAAAGTTATTCTGACTCCATTTTTGTCTTCAAATTCTTTTATGGACCTTGTGGCTAGAGATCTTTTTCCACATGCATGGATAACTAATTATAGAGAAGTATGAAGTGAAAGGAGGTTAGGGAAATATACAGTTAGAATTGGAAAGAAGAAGATCAGTAGGTCACAAGAGACGATAGGATAAGAGGAAATGGGAAAAGGATGAGAAGGGGGCAGGGGAGGGAGGGGAGAGGGAAGGAGATAGGGAGGGTTTTTTTTTTTTTTCCCTTTCCTTTTGTTCTCCTGATTTTGTTTGTGATTGTTGCTATGTATGTTGATAGTATGTGTGCAGATTAAATGGTATTCCATTTAGTTGAATAAAAGTCCAACATTTCATACAAATAGGCTATACGAGAGTATTTTCTTTTATTTTCTGCCCGCCAATTTATTTAAGGAAATGTAATCCTGTTTTCTCTGTTTTGTGTTTCATATCGTTTTGGTTTCCTTAACACCTGACCCTGCGTGGTACACAAAGGTGGAAATGTATTTCTGATTGTACTTCTTATTGGACATATAAATAAATGATTAAAAAAAAAAAGAACTGTGTTCAGGCAGCATGGTTCCTACAGCAGCTTCTGTGACAGGATCAGATTGAGACATCTTGTAAAATGTAAAAGAAAAAAATAACATTTAAACAAAAATATCTTATTTCCACATATAGCAGTTTCAGGAATGGGAAAATAATGCAAATGCTAAAATTGGCAAAAAAGCAAATAGCATAGCCCTCTGAGCATAAAGAAGGAAAGGAGCATATAGGAAGTGAGGTAAAATAAAACAAATTTTTTTTTGGCGCCAAGTATGATGCACGACGCAAAAGGAAGTTGAATTTTTATTTGCGCCAACAAACATTCGGAAATGGTCATAACATTGCATCATAACAAACACAATTTAGCGACAAACTACCTGGCGTCAACTAAGACGCAGGAAATGATGAATTTGCGTCATTATAGACTCACATTCGTGCCAAAAAATTCTCACTCCAAGAATGACGCAATAAATAACAGCATTTTGCTCCCTTGCGAGCCTAATTTGCCCGCAAGATTTTAAAGAGAAAACAAGTCAAATTGGAAAAAAGACTACACCACAGGTAAGACAAACTTCCTAAAACATGCCAGACTGCAAAGGGAAATACACATAGACCTGACTAATGGCAAATATAAGTAAATACATATATTTAGAACTTTATATAAATACATAAAGGGCCAACCATAGCTGACAGTATCTTAAATAATTATACATACTTACAGAAAGACACCCATCCACATATAGCAGATAACCAAACCAGTACTGAAAACTATCAGCAGAGGTAATGGTATAAGAGTATATTGTCAATCTGAAAAGGGAGGTAGGAGATGAATCCCTACGACCGATAACAGAAAACCCTTGAACAGATTTTCCGTGAGAAAAACCATAAAATATCAATAGGCGATACTCTCTTTACGTCCCTCTGACAAACACTGTACTCTGAGAGGAATTGGGCTTCAGAATGCTTAGAAGCACTTATCATAGAAAAAATCAAGCACAAACTTACTTCACCGCCTCCATAGGAGGCAAAGTTTGTAAAACTGAGTTGTGGGTGTGGTGGGAGGTGTATTTATAGGCATTTTGAGGTTTGGGAAACTCATGTCCTCTTGCCAATAACATGAAAGAAAAATTGGGTTTAGTATCCTTTTAATATTAAAGACAAAATGAAACTTTATTGATTCTGATAGATTATGCAGTTTTAAGAGACTTTCCCATTTACTTCCATTATTCAATTATGCCAAGTCTTTTTTTATACATCCTTTCTGAGACACAGCTACTACGGAGCATGTGCAAGAGTATACGTATATGAATCTGTACTCGAATAAATATAGACACAGGGCTAAAGTCAGTATATGTAAAAAAAAAAATCACTTGTGCAATAACATACAATTTATACATATTTTTCTTTAATGATTCTTAAAAATCTCCAAATCAAAAAATATCACATAAGGGAAATATAACAAAATAAGCATACAAATGTGACAAATAGCTGTTGGGATAAAAGCTGTATACAATGTGTATAGTAAGAGAATAAAGTGCAATATAGAATTGTACAATACAATATAATATAAAATCACTTGCAAAAATAAGCAGCTAAGAAAACACACTTACTTGGCCAGGCAGATATTAAAAATACTAACCATTTCAGGGTCCCACCCCTTCATCAGATGTATTCTATATCACCTAAACTGGAAAGATCTTTGACAAAGTATACTTATACACATTAAATATAAAAATATAAACTTCTATGGACATCAGTCATACTTATGGTTCACCTTATATTCCACAGTAGCAATATTATGCGTTTAACAGTTATAAACACGGCATTTGTTTGTATACAAGAATATTATTGCTGAGTGTCGTAGTAGATACCCATGTGATCTATTACAGCTTATAGTTTTCTAGCTGAGGGTAATTGACAATTCACAGCGTGCTAAGTATAATCTGACAATTTGGTCAACACCATTTTGTCTAGGGCAGATTAATTTGCCATTTTGTATGATACTATTCGTTAATATGTATCAATATCTCAATCAGAGACTATTATTGTCAGAAGCTACTATGCATAATATTAAAGTCTCCAAATACATTTTAAAACAATATACTTTTAGTTTATTGCACCAGTGATTTTTGCAGCTTCAGTCACTATGAAAGTGGATGCCCACTATAATATTGACCAATCGTAGTTAAAATGAAATTTCCTTGACAGCCAATATGACACTAGGTACAAAAAGCTAATATATAGTAGAAACATATAAAAAGATATATCTTAAAGGTGATTATCTTTTTGATATGTCAATCAGCTTTTTTTACTCTCATTGGCATTTATATTACAAATACCAGAGGATTGAGTCTCAATTATTAACCAGCAGTAGATTGCATAGAATGTGTGCATAATAACTAAAGTGGGGCATTAGCTCAATAAATTATATTAAGCCTTCAGAGCATTCTTATCATAGGGAAATAAACATGTATATGAATATAATCTTTGACACTACTTTTGTACGTAACATCTTACAGTCATATAGTCAACACCAATTTTGTTCCTTTAAATTTAATAATCATTCAAATTTGTGTGTCCAACAGCTGATATAATTTTTTCATATAATAGCATTTACAAAAGTATATAACTCTTATTGGTAATTTAAATCTATATATATATAGATATATAATATATTATATCTCTATTTATAGGTAGTAATAGCCTTGGCAACAACTTAATATAAATGAAGGGTTTTCATCTGGCCAATACCCTCCAATATTTTTAACTTAACCAATAAATAATTCTGTATAGCATTTGTCTAACCTAGACAGAAAACACTATAATTAAAATATAATCTAGTGAAATGATCCCAATTCATCAACAAGCCGGCTCATGAATTGGGTCATGGTGGATCTTCTTCCATTCTTTTATTTTGATTCTAAAAAATCAATTATATACCAACAAAGTTTATTCATAAGGTGGTAACCGTGAAAAACATACTTCACAAAAAATGAATACATATTTAAAGTATGATAAATCCAAGTACAGATTCCAAAACACATCCATACAGGGCTACAGGAAAGAGACTAGATCATAATTTTCATTGAGTCCTTTAGAATGAAGAATGTCCGACTTCAATATTCAAAAGGTCGACAGTGGGTTTTATTTTTTTTCCCTGTCTCCTTTCTTTTATTCAATTGTTCATGTTCTATACCCAAAATCGTGATCTCCTTCTTTCTCTGATGCACCTGATTGAAAAGTTGAGGAGCAGAATTTTTTAAAAAAGCCACTTTTGATGTTATATTGATGTTCATAGATGAGTTTCCTTAAAGGGTGGGTAGTACATAATACAGAATACAGCTACACTTTAACAAATAGATGACTAATGTAGTTTCACAACTAATGAAACTTGATTTTGTAATCAGTATTGGTATTATTGGAAAAAGTCAAGGCCTTCCTAGGGTAATTGGTACAATAATCACATCTTTCACATTGGTCTCATCCTATAGGCAATTGTAAGGTGGGGCCATTATTAACATCACTCAACTTTGCTAAATCTTTCTTTTTTTGTTCTTCTATTAAATGTACTAGTAATATCTTAAGGTGCCAGT
This sequence comes from Bombina bombina, assembly GCF_027579735.1. Lineage (NCBI taxonomy): Eukaryota > Metazoa > Chordata > Amphibia > Anura > Bombinatoridae > Bombina > Bombina bombina. The sequence continues at coordinate 1,045,494,500 of NC_069499.1, forward strand.
ATGTTTTTCAGATTTTGTTTTTTCTATATGTCAATCAATTTCTATCATGCAGTATTAATCCTAATACAGGATCTTTTTGCACAATATGCCAGTGTTTGCTAATGGACTAATCTTGAATCAAGTGGTTAGCATTCTATTAGTGAATCTATTCTCACTTTTATTGAATATAGTACAGTCAATAATTCTGTTTATAGAAAATGTCTTAAATTTCTTAGTATCCTATCCTGACAGCTTCTGTTGTCTAGGTAGGTGTTTTGATCAACAGACTTGGAAAAGGTTTTGGTTTTGATAGTACATTCATTGGCCTCAATAATTATATCTAAAAATTAACAATCTGATTTACTTATCATATACCAGACCCAGATTAGTGTTGTTTAGATATTGTAAAAACACTCCAAATCAGAATATTCATCCTTCCAAATAATGAAAATGTTATCTATGTATCGCTATCTATGTAAATTTAGATCCTGTAAAATGTTATTTTGAGTCTTTATGTTCATTTTCTCAATTTGCTAAAACCACATTAACATAGCTAAGGGTAAAACATGTCCCCATAGCTGTGCCCTGAATTTTTTATAATATCTTCCATTAAACAAAAAAAAATATTATTTTCCAATATAAATCTAATACCGTCTAGCAGGAAATCTCTTTGTATTGGTGCCGGAAAATTAAACATAGAGAACGTATTCTTAATTTGTATAATCGCTTTGTTATTATTAATTACAGTATATAAGGATTTAATATCTGCTGTTACCAGAAGGAAGGTGTTGTATATTTTAGATTACAATATTAATTATGACTATCTCGGCAGTAACCTCCAACGTATTAGTATATATATATATATATATATATATATATATATATATATATATATGTTACAAAATAATTTACTATTGTATCATCGGTAATCTCCCATATATTTGTATTATTTTTCAATAGTTCTAATCAGGTTACATCTTTTTAAACACAGCGAATTATGTTTGTGGAGTAAAGAGGATTCAGTTTGGAAAATATATACAGATTTATTAAACAAGCATCTAACAAATGATATACAACTTAATTATACACAAAACAAAATCTCTGATACAATATGAAATAAAATAGGCTAAGACACTTTGATGCTATGGGTACAAATCTAAACAGTGAAATCTATTACAAAGTAAAATGAACCAGCATGGACCAATTATGCAGTATATGTTACTAACAAACAGTTATTTAATATAATCTTAGCCAAATGTTAGCATTAAAATTATATCCGGATACTTAGCAATTTATAGCAATTTATCAGATTTAAAGGCATGGCTATATCCAGTAAGCAATTTAAAAAGGATAAAATAGAACTTTTATGATGCCTCAACAAGTCTCAGCCTTAGAGAATACAATACCACTAAAATTAAATATATTTAATTATAATACCCGAGGCTTTCCTTACAAAATGCTGAATTAAATTAATACTATCTATAACAAGATTTCTTGTATTTTTAGGTGAATTAGATTCCTAGACAATATAAATTAGATTATAGCGATAAGTACATATAAAAGAAATTTGCCTATAAGCATCTAATACAAATCTTAAATAAGGACCTTAAATGCAATAACCGTTTAAATATAACTATAGACTTTTTAAACTTCCCCAAATTTATGCTCCTCCAAGCCCTGGGTTATCAATAATCACTTTGTGTTTCCTCTGCATCCGGTTTCAAAAAATATCCTAATCCACAAGAAAAATAGGCAAAAAGTTTCCAAGGATATAAAAGATATTAGATGGGTAACCAGGATTCCAAAGTTCTATTTCAGCGGAAAATTGGACAGCACTTCACCCTCACTTTCATGCAACCCAGCCTCTTTGTGAGTGCTCAGTGACCCAATTTATCCTGAACTACAAATCCGCCCCAATCTCTAACAGCCATTCACAGATGTGTGAGGATCTGTAATACTTTGATTGGCTGAATGCTAATTAGCCCCTGGGAATAATTCTCTCAATGCTAAGTATAGCTGGCTGTACTTTCACTAATTCATCACAAGATGGCCATGGTGAGTTGTGCTATAAAAGTGAAGTAATTCTTACATTTATTCTGTTAAGCACTCATTCTTCATATATCATTTTTCATATATCATACATATATATATATATATATATATATATATATATATATATATATATATATATATATATATACACATACATACATGCATATGTATACATATATATGTATACTTACATCCCTGCCTACTTACATGCATGCAAGTATATTTTCTTTAACATTTTTTTTTCTTTTTTTTTTTTTGTTTAACTAAAATGTTACCAGTTTAAAATAAATCCTTATGACTTATTTATACATCAGGCATACACGTAAATAGGATTTTCTTATGTGGGCATCTCATATATAAGTGTATGTTACAGATGAGGTATAATGAATTATATAGTATTTTACACTAGTCTCTCATTTGTATAGTTTAAACTGTCAAGACTTCAAGACTTTTCAATGCATGATGATACCTGGGAATATAAGTTGGTCAGGTATTCAGTATATATTTTTATATTTATATACAATACATAAATGTACCAGTCACAAATACATATATATATATATATATATATATATATATATATATATATATGTATTTGTATATATTTATATATATATATAAATAGATATGTATTTGTATATATATATATATATATATATATATATATATATATATATATATATATATATATATATATATATATATATATATATATATATATATACACACACACAGAGAGAAATGCACTCACAGGAACGAACAACCAGCTCAGTACCATTGTTAGCTTGTTCTATGGCGATTTACCACCTAGGTGCAACTTCTTTTAGCCCAGCAATACTTTTCACAGAGTAGAACTTTCCTGTAGCATATCAGTCTGATCCCGCCTATTACAGTCAGTCCAGCACCGAAATACCAGGCAATTCCTCTCTGAACAAGGAACAAAGCAACCCCAGACGATCGTTTCGGCCTTCATTGGGCCTCGTCAGTGAGGTGTAGCAGTATTCCTCTAAGCACACTGAGCAAGGAGTCCACGTCTGGTTTCCCCTTTTTCCCCATAGGGAGACTAAATACACACAGAGAGAAATGCACTCACAGGAACGAACAACCAGCTCAATACCATTGTTAGCTTGTTCTATGGCGATTTACCACCTGGGTGCAACTTCTTTTAGCCCAGCAATACTTTTCACAGAGTAGAACTTTCCTGTAGCATATCAGTCTGATCCCGCCTATTACAGTCAGTCCAGCACCGAAATACCAGGCAATTCCTCTCTGAACAAGGAACAAAGCAACCCCAGACAATCGTTTCGGCCTTCATTGGGCCTCGTCAGTGAGGTGTAGCAGTATTCCTCTAAGCACACTGAGCAAGGAGTCCACGTCTGGTTTCCCCTTTTTCCCATAGGGAGACTAAATACACACAGAGAGAAATGCACTCACAGGAAGGAACAACCAGCTCAATACCATTGTTAGCTTGTTCTATGGCGATTTACCACCTGGGTGCAACTTCTTTTAGCCCAGCAATACTTTTCACAGAGTAGAACTTTCCTGTAGCATATCAGTCTGATCCCGCCTATTACAGTCAGTCCAGCACCGAAATACCAGGCAATTCCTCTCTGAACAAGGAACAAAGAAACCCCAGACGATCGTTTCGGCCCTTATTGGGCCTCGTCAGTGAGGTGTAGCAGTATTCCTCTAAGCACACTGAGCAAGGAGTCCACGTCTGGTTTCCCCTTTTTCCCATAGGGAGACTAAATACACACAGAGAGAAATGCACTCACAGGAACGAACAACCAGCTCAATACCATTGTTAGCTTGTTCTATGGCGATTTACCACCTGGGTGCAACTTCTTTTAGCCCAGCAATACTTTTCACAGAGTAGAACTTTCCTGTAGCATATCAGTCTGATCCCACCTATTACAGTCAGTCCAGCACCGAAATACCAGGCAATTCCTCTCTGAACAAGGAACAAAGCAACCCCAGACGATCGTTTCAGCCTTCATTGGGCCTCGTCAGTGAGGTGTAGCAGTATTCCTCTAAGCACACTGAGCAAGGAGTCCACGTCTGGTTTCCCCTTTTTCCCATAGGGAGACTAAATACACACAGAGAGAAATGCACTCACAGGAACGAACAACCAGCTCAATACCATTGTTAGCTTGTTCTATGGCGATTTACCACCTGGGTGCAACTTCTTTTAGCCCAGCAATACTTTTCACAGAGTAGAACTTTCCTGTAGCATATCAGTCTGATCCCGCCTATTACAGTCAGTCCAGCACCGAAATACCAGGCAATTCCTCTCTGAACAAGGAACAAAGCAACCCCAGACGATCGTTTCAGCCTTCATTGGGCCTCGTCAGTGAGGTGTAGCAGTATTCCTCTAAGCACACTGAGCAAGGAGTCCACGTCTGGTTTCCCCTTTTTCCCATAGGGAGACTAAATACACACAGAGAGAAATGCACTCACAGGAACGAACAACCAGCTCAATACCATTGTTAGCTTGTTCTATGGCGATTTACCACCTGGGTGCAACTTCTTTTAGCCCAGCAATACTTTTCACAGAGTAGAACTTTCCTGTAGCATATCAGTCTGATCCCGCCTATTACAGTCAGTCCAGCACCGAAATACCAGGCATATATATATATATTCATATCATACTGGATATTTCATATACTTAATTCCATATTTAACTTATCAACTCATATAGTTATTTTAAAACAGATGGTTCTTATACACACATAATGCAATATTGGTCATATACACTGGTTATAAGTTAATTATTTGTACAGCATTAGAATACAATTTGTTGTAACATTTTTTTTCTTTATATACAATTCAGACTTTTAATTTCTTACATTTCAAAATTGTATTTCCTTTCTTAAAACAGAAATTTGTCAGGCATCTCATTAACATGTGAATGAGGGCCCATTTGTTTTTAAGTTTAAACCTTTTGAGTTGGAACAACAGTTCTCTCTGTTCTGTTGACAAAGCCCCTAGGTGATTTCCTGTTAAGAGGTAGATCCTGGACACATGCTTTTGGTATCTTATGAGTCATGGACAAATATTTAATTTCCATTAAATTGTGTCTATAAGATAAGATCTTAACAACAATTGGTGTAGTTTGATTTAATTTTAGAGACTGGGTGTCACAGAAGTTTTACAATGAGGGGCTGAGCAGGAAGTCTTTTGAAAGCAGGTTTAACCCATTGAATAGACTTTTATAGCATATTTTGCAATTTTAAAAATATGGTGTTTCTGTTATCAGGAATGTAATATTTTTCCCTGTGCCTATAATGATAAGAAAATCAATATTTTTCCCTGTGCCTATGACTCAACAATCCCAATGGATCCCTTCTGATATTTTTAGAAGATCTGTTCTCTCTTTTTGGTAAGAATTTGTTCTTGGTACCAATATCTGTAAAAAAAAAGATCCACATTTAATGATAAATTAGATGTCAGACCCCCAATCCCCAAATGTATTGGTCTACCAGGTGGGTATCGATATCCTTGTAGATCTTAGGATGGTGGTAAAAAATTGGAACCCTTGGCTCCTTAATATGGACAAACTCAAATTTGTGAAGTATGTTTGAACTAGGAGTAATTCACACAGTGGTCCTGCCAAGGGGTTACTCACACTTTAAAGAGTCACCCAGGTTCTGGAGTAGACACACACCTGATTTTATACTTCCAGGTTTTCAGTATATCACCAAATGCAGGCCGCTGCTTAGAAAGATAACATTTATTTTAAAAACTTTAAAACATGTTTAAAAAGCCACAAATAAGCCCCTGTGTATATATAGCCTTACAGCAAAATAAGGGGGCGCTAGTGATAATATAGATAGTGATATTAATCTATATACTCTTTAAAAAATGCAAATTGGTAATTGTGTATACAATACAAATAAAAAAATAAAACAAAATAAAAGAAAAATTAAATAAAATCCTCTCAAATGAGGGAAGTCCAAATATAATTTACAAAATCAAGGCAAAAATAAGTCCTTTTCAAAACCAAGTGGAAAAGCCCTGTGGTAGCTGCTGCCTCCTCGCCGACTGGTCCGGGTATAACTATGAGGAATAGAAGAAAATAGAGGGGCGCCTCATGTGTAGGATCAACAGATATAAAAATCAGTAATAACAGTAGTAGAGCCAAATGGGTACTCACACACTTCACAAGCACACCAATGTGCTGGTAGTAGCAGGCTGCAGATTCAAATAGGTGTGGCAGCTCACCTCTCAGGTAGTACTGTGATGATACTCCATGAGCAGACTTATGTGCTGGTAGAAACAAGCTGCAAATTTTAGGCAGGTGTAGCAGCTCACCCCAAATCAGATTTCTTAATGCTGTAATCAAATGGCTCCAATAGGTAAAACAAAGTCCCAAAAAGGTAGAGAGACTCTTATGTGTCAGCAGGGCAGTAGGTAGGTAAAGATATCCACTCAAAGGCGTATTTCCAGTAAAATACAAATATTTATTAAAAACAAAAGTTAAAAAACACAACAGAACAATTGCTGTGTTAGGTGGATAAAAAAGGGAAACACGTTGCATTATTGGGGTCACTGTTAACCCCTTTTTTATCCACCTAACACAGCAATTGTTCTGTTGTGTTTTTTAACTTTTGTTTTTAATAAATATTTGTATTTTACTGGAAATACGCCTTTGAGTGGATATCTTTACCTACCTACTGCCCTGCTGACACATAAGAGTCTCTCTACCTTTTTGGGACTTTGTTTTACCTATTGGAGCCATTTGATTACAGCATTAAGAAATCTGATTTGGGGTGAGCTGCTACACCTGCCTAAAATTTGCAGCTTGTTTCTACCAGCACATGTGTGCTCATCAAATAAGCCCCTTCATACAATGTCACTCAGGTATCTGTCCACCTAAATGGCCGGGTGGGCATTCAATCACAACACCTTTCCTGGAAGCGGATGGCGTGCTGAAATGCTATGCCAACAAAACCACTTGGTAAGTGATACACCCGATACCTGTCCTAGTGACTAACAGTGGAGGCGTGGCTGTGACGTACCGACGTACGTTTCACCATAAGCGTACATATTTTTCAAGGAAGTCAGATGGTGTGCGTCTTCTCTGTGTTTTTTATACAGTGAATCAATCCTCCTATTAGCCAATGATGATCACATGATGTGTGAATCATTTCCCCATTTCGTCCTCCATTTTTGAAGATGGCAAGTTAGTTTGATTTCCCTGTTTCTGTATGCAGATTCCATTACAAGAAAGGGCAAATGATAAACTTTTTTCTTTAGTTTAATGGCAGATATCTGGATTTTTCATACAATGAGTAAGTTTGAAAAACTCACATTATATCACATAAATGTTCCTTATCTAACCTTTTCATAGTAAATAAAAAATGCATATAATTACATTACATCTTAATGATACCATAGGAAAAAAGGATGCATATAATGGCGTATTATATCTTGCTATTACAATGTGGAAATCATCATTTTGCATTTTTAGATTGACATTGGTTAGCATATAGCATATATATTTCGTTCGTATCTATTACATTTTTTCATATATTTTTCCTTCATAGTTATAGAAATCTGTTTAAGACCCTAAGTAACTAAAGCATTAAAAGTGTCTAAGAAAACACCTCTGTTGTTAACAGGATTAAACTTTGACGGACCTTTAAGGTTTGTTTTCAGGAGGATTTCTTTACTATTTCCTTCACTATATTGATGCAGCTGTTCTAATGTGTAAAGATCTAGTAAATCTATTTCCGTTCTTCTATTTACCTCCAATAAATTTATTTGTGATTGGCTGATGGCTGTCACATGATGCAAGGGGGACGGCTAACTGAAGTCTTGAAAGGTATCCAAAAAAACTACTGCTTATTTAAAATTCAGACGAAGTGCTATTGCATGGTCTTTTTAGTGTGCACTTGTTGATTATACAATTCTGCTGTATTTATTGGTCCTTTAAATACAATTCAGCAGCACTTTATCAAGGCTCTGAAGGATGAAAGTCAAACTTAAACTTTCATGATTCAGACAAAGCATTAAGGGACCAGTAACTACAGTAGATTTACATAATCAACAAATGCATGCTAAAAAGACAATTCAATAGCACTGAGTCTGAACTTCAAATAAGTAGTAGATTTTTATCTGACTAATTTCAGTTATGTCTATTTTCACTCCTCCTATATCATGTGACAGCCATTAGCCAATCACAAATGCATATACGTATATTCTGTGAATTCTTGCACATGCTCAGTAGGAGCTGGTAACTCAAAAAGTTTAAATATAAATAAAAGTACATATTTTGTTAAAGGAAGAAATAAGAAAGTCGATTAAAATTTAATGCTCTATCTGAATCATGAAAGTTTAATTTTGACTTGAGTATCCCTTTAAGAGGCTTTTCAATATTCTTCTGTTATCAAATTTACTTTTATGGTATCCTAACCTTTGTGAAAAAGCAAATCTAAGTAGACTTAGCAGTAACGTACTACTGTGAACTATCATGTGATTGGTGGCTACACACATATGCCTTTTATTATTGGCTCACCAGATGTGCTCAGCTAGCTCCCATTAGTAAATTGCTGCTCTAGAGCTGAGCTTAATTATGTGTTTAACCCCTTTGCAGTGAAATAAAAAAAATATTTAACACAAATGTTCCTTTTACACCCATAGGGGAAATCTAGGGTGGTAACAACTCAATGTGTACTTAGTTTTTATTTTTCTTGATTAGAGAGGTTACTTCTTTCTTAACAATTATACATAGGGCTAGATTTATTAACCCCCGGACAGACTTTCCTGCCCCTGTCCACCCAACAGGCAGCAATAAACATTTATCATTGCACACTTTGCCTTGTGTGCAACACCGTCCCCTACTTGAGCATGGCCAATCACACGCGAGCAGGAGCTGTCAGTGTCCTTGGTCTGAGAAGTCCGGGAAAATTGAAATACGTCACTTTACAGCTGGCTTGTAGGTTAAGAAGCAGCTCTGGTACTCTGAAACTACATTTGTAGCTTCTTAAATTGAGCCAAAACCAATAGACTCAAGAGTCATGGAATGTTGTCTACATGAAGATTATTTTACGGAAGCTCAATTCCGCTACAATCATTACATTGCATTGCAGCATTCACATGATATGCTGAGTAAATTTAATTGCATGGCACCCTTAAAGAGCCGGCACTGGCACAAAGATCCTAGGGGAGCGTTGCATTCTAGAGACTGTGGGGCCGAATTATCAATGTCTGTCCGACATGATACGCTATAGTTTTTGGTGAACTGCTTGTGCAATGCCGCCCCCTGCAGATTCGCGGCCAATCGGCCACTAGCAGGGGGTGGAGCATCTTCATAACTGCTGTTTCCGGTGAACCTTCAGGCTTGCGCGGAAGCAAGGGCATCAAGGGCCATTTGGCCCTTGATAAATCAGCCCCTTTGACTTTAAAGGAACATGAAACCCAAATTGTTTCTTTGATGATTTAGAAAGAGCATGCAATTTTAAATTTTAAACAACTTTCTAATTTACTTCTATTATCTAATTTGCTTCTTTATATCCTTTGCTGAAAAGCATATCTAGATAGGCTCAGTAGCTGCTGATTGGTGGCTGAACATAGATGCTTTGTGTGATTGGCTCACCCATGTGCATTGATATTTTTTCAAGGATATCTAAATAATGAAGCAAATTAGATAATAGAAGTAAATTGGAATGTTGTTTAAAATTGTATTCTCTACCCAAATCATGAAAAAAAAAAAATTGGGGTTTAGTGTCCCTTTAATTGACTATGAAATATATATATATACTGTATATAGTGTATGAATGGTACAAAAAAATGAAGTCTTGCCTAGTGCGCATGAAACCCTTGAGCCAGCCCTGTCTTAAGTAACTATTACTCTAAATTAAATGACTAGTTTAATGCAAAAGGGATAATTCCTAAATGATATGTTTTTCAAGAACATAAAAAATGCAATTTGGTTGGTTAGGATAACATACTTCAACTCTCTTTTCAAAATACAAATACAGGGTGTTCCAATATTTCTGAACAAAACCTTGTTTATTCTGCTCATCTCTTGATTATAGATCCAGATGGCAGATATATCATTTTGTAGTCTTCTATTACCAACCTCAAATCATTTTATATAGCTAAAATGATTACAAAAGGAATACAAATAAAACATTTTTTTATTAAATATTTCTGAATTGATGTTTAAGACACCCAGAAACTCACTTTATATAAACAAACAGAAATGAATAATATTGCCAAATAATCTGTAACCATAACATTTATAATGTGTATTCTAGGCTGGGTTATTTCCTTGACTGAAATAAATCTATGACATCTTGACTTCAAGTTCCATAATCTGGTGGTTTGGGATATCATCTCCTTCAAAGGGACAGTAAAAGTAAAAAATATTAAGCTTTTGTGATTCAGAAAGAGCGATTTTACACAAATTACTGATTTGATTCTATTTTAAAATGTACTTTTTTTTTCTTGGTATCCTTTGTTGAAGAGTAAACCTAGGTAGGCTCAAGACAGCAATGCACTAGTGGGAGCTGGCATATAATATATATTTATATATATGTGCAGCCAGCAATCAATAGCTAGCTCCCAGTAGTGCACTATTCATTCTAAGCATACCAATGTATGCTTTTTAACAAAGGATAACAAGAGAGCACATAAGTTGTTAAAAATGACATGCTCTATCTGAATTTTGGGGAAAAAATGGGTTCATGTCCCATTTAAGATGAAAATGTATTGTTATCTCTACTCATGAGGATTGTTTGAGGGTTTCACAAAAGCTGTTTCCTGCAGCAAAACATAAAATAGAACTTAAGATAAAGATTAATCAATTAAATAGACACTTAAACATATAAAACGTAGACATATAAATGATTCCATTTTTGATGTTGTAATCTAGAATAAGAACCAGTGCCGTAAAAACAGGTTATTCTAACAAATGAGATCTGTGGCAACAAGACACTGCAGAATAGTTGCGTTGTTAGCAAGTTAGTTAACGCAAAAACATTACAAACTCATAACACTAGATAGAAAACAACAATTAGTTATTTCCAGAGCCTGAGCAAATTAATAGTCTGCTTTCAAACTAAAATGTTCCTTGGTAAAATTCTTTAATGGACCTTGCAAACAATACGTTTTTGGTAATCTCAACAGATTAGGGAGTTTTAGAGAATTGGGGAGCGATCTGATATACATCGTAGTTTGCGGCACAAGCGAGGGAACCCCCGCCGCCCGTAGTTTCAGCTCGCAACTCGAGCTATCCAATATACCCCACCGGCAATTGCTAAAGTTCCGTAAGTCGGACAAACGAGCGATGTCCAGAAATCTGCGTAAGTACAAATTTCTGGAGTCGCCAGTGACTTACGGCACTTAAGGAAACTGCCGGCGCCTACAAAACCTGACTAAGTTATTAAATCTCCCGTACTGTCTAACACGCCTCCCAAACATAGCCCGACACGTATACCCCTCTATCCCCCCTCACTCTCCTAATAATAAATGTATTAACCCCTAAACCGCCGCTTCCGGACCCAGCCGCACTTAATAAAGTTATTAACCCCCCTGACTCTCCTAATAATAAATGTATTAACCCCTAAAACGCCGCTCCCGAACCCCGCCGCCACCTACATTAACTACCCCCTAATGTGAGCCCCTTACACCGCCGCCACCTACATTAACTACCCCCTAATGTGAGCCCCTTACACCGCCGCCACCTACATTAACTACCCCCTAATGTGAGCCCCTTACACCGCCACCACCTACATTAACTACCCCCTAATGTAAGCCCCTTACACCGCCGCCACCTACATTAACTACCCCCTAATGTGAACCCCTTACACCGCTGCCACCTACATTACGTACCCCATAATGTGAGCTCCTACCCCACCGCCAGCTATATTAAAATTTAATAACCCCTAATCTAATCCCCCTACCCCGCCGCCAGCTATATTAAAATTATTAACCCCCAATTTAATCCCCCTACACCACAGCCAGCTATATTAAATACATTAACCCCTAATATAATCCCCCTAAAGTAATCAGCTCTATTACCAGCCCTTAAAAGGGCCTTTTGCGTGGCATTGCCCCAAAGTAACAGCTCCATTGCCAGCCCTTAAAAGGGCTTTTTGTGGGGCATTGTCACAAAGTAATCAGCTCTTTTGCCTCTAATCTAAATCCCCCTACACAGCCACCACCTATAATAAATGTATTACCCCCTAATCTAATCCCCCTACACCGCCGCCACCTATATTAACTATATTAACCCTAATTATATTAGGGTTAATATAGTTATTATATTATATATATTAACCCTAATTATATTAGGGTTAATATAGTTAAAATAGTTATTATATTATATATATATGTTAAGTATAATAACCCTATCTAACTCTAACACCCCTAACTAAATTCTTATTAAAATAAATCTAATTAATATTAATAGAATGCGAGCTCAATCTGATTGGCTGGTTGGATCAGCCAATCGGATTGAACTTGAATCTGATTGGCTGATTGAATCAGCCAATCAGATTTTCTTACCTTAATTCCGATTGGCAGATAGAATCCTATCAGCCAATCGGAATTCGAGGGACGCCATCTTGGATGACGTCATTTAAAGGAAACTTCATTCGTCTTTCAGTCGTCGGGCCAGCTGGATGTTCCGCGTCGGAGGTCGGAAGAAAGAAGATGCCGCTTGGAGGAAAACTTCGCCCCGATGGAGGACCTCTTCTTTGCCGCTTGGATGCAGACATCGCCGGGATGGAAGACTTCTTCTTTGCCGCTTGGATGAAGACATCGCCCGGATTGGATGAAGAGTTCGGCCCGGCTGGGTGAAGATGACTCAAGGTAGGGAGATCTTCTGGGGCTTAGTGTTAGGTTTTTTTAAGGGGGGTTTGGGTGGGTTTAGAGTAGGGGTATGTGGGTGGTGGGTTGTAATGTTGGGGGGTGGTATTGTGGGTTTTTTTACAGGCAAAAGAGCTGATTACTTTGGGGCATGCCCCGCAAAAAAGCCCTTTTAAGGGCTGGTAATAGAGCTGTTAACTTTTGTCATTTAGATTAGGGCATGGAAATTTTTTTATTTTGGGGGCTTTGTTATTTTATTAGATGGCTTAGAATAGGTGTAATTAGCTTAAAATTCTTGTACTTTTTTATTTTTGTAATTTAGTGTTTGTTTTTTTGTAATTTAGTTTAGTGTATTTAATTGTATTTTAGTTTAGATATTTGTAGTTTATTTAATTTATTGATAGTGTAGGTGTATTTGTAACTTAGGTTAGGATTTATTTTACAGGTAAATTGGTAATTATTTTAACAAGGTAGCTATTAAATAGTTATTAACTATTTGATAGCTATTGTACCTAGTTAAAATAAATACCAAGTTACCTGTAAAATAAATATAAACCCTAAAATAGCTACAATGTAATTATTAATTATATTGTAGCTATCTTAGGGTTTATTTTATAGGTAAGTATTTAGATTTAAATAGGAATATTTTAATTAATAATATTAATATTAGATTTATTTTAATAAGAATTTAGTTAAGGGTGTTAGAGTTAGATAGGGTTATTATACTTAATATATATATAATATAATAACTATATTAACTATATTAATCCTAATATAATTAGGGTTAATATAGTTAATATATATAATATAATAACTATATTAACTATATTAACCATAATATAATTAGGGTTAATATAGTTAATATAGGTGGCAGCGATGTAGGGAGATTAGATTAGGGGGTTATACATTTATTATAGGTGGCGGCGGTGTAGGGGGATTTAGATTAGAGGCAAAAGAGCTGATTACTTTGTGACAATGCCCTGCAAAAAGCCCTTTTAAGGGCTGGTAAAAGAGCTGATTACTTTGGGGCAAAGCCCCGCAAAAAGCCCTTTTAAGGGCTGGCAATAGAGCTGATTACTTTGAGGTAATGCCACGCAAAAAGCCCTTTTCAGGGCTATTTGTAGGGTTAGACTTAGGTTTAGTGGTAGTGATATTTTAGTATTTTAGGGGTTAATTAATTAATTTAATATAGGTGGCGGCGGTATAGGGGGATTAGATTAGGGGTTAATAATTTAATATAGGTGGCGGGGGGATAGGGGGATTAGATTAGGGGTTAATAATTTAATATAGATGGCGGCGGTATAGGGGATTAGATTAGGGGTTAATAATTTAATATAGGTGGCGGCGGTATAGGGGGATTAGATTAGGGGTTAATAATTTAATATAGGTGGCGGCGGTGTAGGGGGCTCACATTAGGGGTTAATATAGTTTAAATAGGTGGCGGCAGTGTAGGGGGATCATATTAGGGGGTAAAATAGGTGGCGGCGAGGTAGGGGGCTCACATTAGGGGGTAAAACATTTAATGTAGCTAGCGGTGGTGTAGGGGGCTCAGATTAGGGGGTGATATAGATAATGTAGGTGGTGGCGGGGTCCGGGAGCAGCGGCTTAGGGGTTAAACACTTTATTAGGGATGCGGGGAGGGATCGCGGTTGACAGGTAAATAGACATTGCGCATGCGTTAGGTGTTAGGTTTTATTTTGCAGCCAGTTTAGGGAGTTACGGGGCTCTAATACACAGCGTAAGGCTTACTACGCCTGCAATTTGTGGCGAGGTGAAAATGGAGTAGGATTTCTCCATTTTCACCATGTAAGTCCTTACGCTGTATATTGGATACCAAACTGTGCTGGTTTGGTATATCTGTCTATGGGCCAAAAAACTACGGCCGAAGGCAGAAATATATGAGCGGAACTTCTAGGTTACGCCATATATGTGATACCAAACCAGCGCAAAATTTGTCGTTGCCGGCTTTTACGGGCGACGCTGCATATTGGATCGAGGCCCTGGATCCTAAATTTCTATGAATCATCATATATTCAATCTTTAAAATAATGGGAGCAAAGTTACAGTTTTTTCAATGTCTTAAAGGGACATTAAACACTAAATACATGCTAGATAGAATGATGCATTCATAGAAAAGATTAGTCCATGACTAACGTAGATGTATTTTTTAAAGTTTCATTAGTTGTTTAAAAAGTGACAAAATAAGTGTAAAGTTTTAGTGTTTATAAAACACTGGGAGCTGCCATGTTGTAACTTGTGTTACCTTCTCTGCTGTGGCCAATTAGAGACAGTTATACATAGGTCACTAGAGTGTGCAGCCAATGGTTGTGTTGGATTTAACAGTGTTCTGCACTTCCATTTCTAACAGGAACTGAAAAGCTCACAATTTCAGAATGGAATTACAGGCAAAGAGGAAAAAATAAAAAATGAAAGTATATTGCAGAGTTATTTTATTATATACAATTTATCATATTATATTACCATCTCAAAGTGTTTAATGTCCCTTTAATAATGTTAAGTTTTCTGAAAACCAATGCCAGCAGCTAAATAGAGCTGTGTCTGTTAAAGGAACAGTCTACTTAAAAATTGTTATTGTTTAAAAAGATAGATAATCCCTTTCGGCTAGATTACAAGTTTTTGTCGGTAAGGCTGTGCGGTGCTAACGCTCCTTTTTTTCTCACCACTCACTTAAGACAGCGCTGGTATTTCTGCAAGCCAGCGTTAGCCTCAGAAAAGTGAGCGTTGAGCTAAATCTAGCTCCACATCTCTCAATACCAGCGCTGCTTACGGTAGCGGTGAGCTGGCTAAACGTGCTCATGCACAATTTCCCCATAGGAAATAATGGAGCTGAGACGGCTGAAAAAAAAAACCTAACACCTGTAAAATAGCAGCGTTCAGCTCTTAACGCAGCCCCATTGTTTCCTATGGGGAAATACATTTTACGTCTACACCTAACACCCTTACATGAACCCCGAGTCTAAACACCCCTAATCTTACACTTATTAACCCCTAATCTGCTGCCCCTGACATTGCCGACACCTGCATTATATTATTAACCCCTAATCTGCCGCTCCAGACACCGCCACCACCTACATTATGTTTATGAACCCCTAATCTGTCACCCCTAACATCGCCGACACCTACATTATATTTATTAACCCCTAATCTGCTGCCCCCAAAGTTGCTGCAACCTAACTACAATTATTAACCCCTAATCTGCCGCCCCCAATGTCGCCGCCACTATAATAAAATTATTAACCCCTAAACCTGTCTAACCCCAACACCCCCTAACTTAAATATAATTTAAATAAATATTCCTATCTATGGGAACTGTGTGTTTCCTGTAAATATATATGTATATGCTTATATACATACACAGTATATTTATGTGTTAATATGTTTATATACACATATAAACACATAAATATATATGTATACAATCATATACATATATATTTAGATTTGCTTCCCATCGCTGCACAACTTGCGCCCTTCACAAACATACTTTTAAATATATTAAGGGCTAGATTACAAGTGCAGTGCAAATGGTTTTGCGTTAGCGCAATCGCAATTATGTGATCCATTTTTAATCTGCTGATATAACAAGTTAAGCAAAATCGCAATTTGAATCTTCAAATTCAAATCAGCCAATAGAATGAAAGGAAAAATCTTACATTCTATTGGCTGATTTGAATTTGAAGATTTTAGGGGTATTTTAATTTGAGTTAAGTTAGGGAGTGTTAGGTTAGGGGGTTTAGATATTAGTTTATAACTTTGTGATGTGGGGGGATGGCGGTTTAGGGGTTAATAGTTTATTTAGGTACTTTGCGATGTGGGGGAATGGCAGTTTAGGGGTTGATAGTTTATTTAGGTACCTTGTGATGTGGGGTGATGACGTATTTAGGGTTATTAGGCTAGGTGCCTATGGTAGGTTGTTTTTTCTCCATTGACTTCTATGGGGAAGGCGAAAATGCCAGGTTGTTTGCGCAAGTAGGGTGTTAGTTTTCTTTCCAACTTTTTTTTCTCCATTGATTTCTATGGGGAACACATGCACGTACACCCAAAAACTCTGCTTAGGATTTTTGTGCTTTTCGGGTTACCGCTAGAGCAAAATAAAGTTTTTTCAACTTGTAATACCAGCAGAACCCGAGAAGCTCAAAAAGCATAATGCTAGCGATGGGTTTATTTTACTGCGGCACTTGTAATCTAGCCCCAAATTTGATATCAAAACAGCTTTCTTTATTTGACTTGATCTTTTGAGCAGATTCGGTATTGCCCTTTTCTGTCACAAAGCAATCTAATATAAATTTCCATTTTTGGGGTTTGTTCAGGTTTTGCATTTTGTGGTATTTACTTATTTTCAATGTACACTAAAGCTTCTTTGCCTATATATTTTACATAATGCCCCATATATATTATCAACCCCTAATCCGCCGCCCCCGCAAATACTGAACTAAACCTATTAACCTCTAACCCCTAAATTACCAAACACCCACATTGTGACAAACTAAATTAAACGATTAACCCCTAAACCTAACACCCCCTTAACTTTAAATTAAAGTTACAATATAACTACCTTCAAATAAATAAAAAACATATCTGTGAAATAAAAAAACCTAAGCTTTAACTATAAATAAAATTAAAAAATCCTAACATTACGAAAAAATAAATAAAAAAATAATATTACAAAAAAAAAAAAAAGTCTAAAATTACGAAAAAAAATAAATCTAAGATTACAAAAAATAAAACAAAAGTATCCAAAATAAAAAAAATTAAACCTAATCTAATAGCCCTATAAAAACAAAAAACCCACCCTAAAATAAAAAAAAAAACCTAACAATAAACTACCAATAGCCCTTAAAATGGCCTTTTATAGGGCATTGCCCTAAAGAAATCAGTGCTTTTTTGAAAAAAAATTACAAAGTCCCCCCTAATAATACAACCATAAACCCACCTAAACCCCCAAAATAATAAATTAACCTCATTAAAATAAACTTAAACTACCCATTGCCCGTAAAAGGGCATTTGTATGATTTGTATGGTCATTGCCCTTAAAACCCCCTCCTCAAAAACTAACACTAACCCCAAAAAATGTACTCACCGTTCCTGAAGTCCGGACATCCATCTTCTTCCAGTTGGAGAAAAGTCTTCATCCAGGCATATCCATCGTCATCCATCGTGGGACCATCTTCTATCTTCTTCCTGGAGGTGCGGAGCAGTCTTCTGAGGCATGGAGCGGTATTCGGCGGTGGAAGTTTTTGGCGACGTGGAGGTCCTTTCATATGATCTTTGCTGCACACTGAAGATTGAATGCAAGGTATCCATTTTATATTGGGCTACACTGCATTCCTAATGGCTGAAAATTTCAAATCAGTCAATAGGATAAGAGCTGCTTAAATCCTATTGGCTGTTCAAATCGGCTCCAGGTCAGATGTCAGCACAGTCGCCTATCCTGCACCGCTCTGCGCCGCATCAGCTCCGTGACCACTGGATAAAGATGGAAGATGGCTCCGTGACACCAAGATGAAGATTGAAGATGGATCCGCCTGGAAGAAGACTTTCACCGCCAGACTTCAGGAATAGTGAGTACCTTTGTCGGGGTTAGTGTTAGGTTTTTTATTTTATTTTTTGGTGTAGTTTTTTTTTTAGATTAGGGCTTTTTTTTATTTTTTTAATGGGCAGCAAAGGAGCTGATTGTCCTTTTAAGGACAATACCCATTCAAATGCCCATTTAGGGGCAATGAGTAGCTTAGGATTTTTTTAGTTAGGTCTTTTTTATTTTGGGGGGTTGGGTGGTTGTGGGGTTGTATTGTTAGGGGGGACTTTGTTATTTTTTATCCAAAAAGAGCTGATTTCTTTAGGGTAATGCCCTACAAAAGGCTAAGGGCTATTGGTAGCTTAGTGTTAGATTAGGGTTTTATTTATTTTGGGGTGTTTTTATAGGGGTATTATATTAGGTTTAATTTTTATAGTTTGGATAATTTAGTTTATTATTTTTTGTAATCTTAGGTTTTAGTTTTTTTTCATAGTGTTAGGATTTTTTAATTTTGTAATTTAGGTTTTTTATTTTTGGTATCTTTTTTTTTAATAGTAATGTTAGCTTAATTTAAAGTTAGCTGGTGTTAGGTTTAGGGGTTAATAGTTTAATTTAGTTTGTCACAATGTGTGGGTTTGGCGGTTTAGGGGTTAATAGTTGTAGTTTAGTATTTACGATGCGGGGGTGGCGGATTAGGGGTTAATAGGTGTATTATAGTGTTGGCGATGGGGGGGTCGGCAGTTTAGGGGTTAATAGGTTTATTTTAGTAGTAGCAAATTTGGGGTCAGCGGTTTAGGGGTTAATAGGTTTATTTAGTGTTGGCAATGTGGGTGGGCGGCGGATTAGGGGTTAATATGTTTATATTATATTTGTGATGCGGGGGGTGGCGGTTTAGGGCATAATAGGTAGTTTATGGGTGTTAGTGTACTTTGTAACATATTTGTTATGAGTTTTGTGAAACATTTTTGTATTGTAAAATCCATAACTACTAATCTTTGATAGCGTAATGGATGGTATAAGCTATAACTCTAGCATAATCGCTGGACCGCACAACCTGTAATACGTGTGACCTGGAAATTTTTGAGTGCAGAATAGATTGTTGCGGTATAGGCTAAAACGCTAGCGGTATAGCTGTACTGCCGCGACTTGTAATACGGGTCAACTTAATATCCCACTCTCAAAGGCCAATTTTTCAGCGATATAGCCGTACCATAACACTTGTAATCTAGGTGAGTATTATTAACAGTCGGCTAGATTACGAATTTTGCGTTATGAGCGACTTGGTGCTAACTTGCAAGTTATTTCCACTGCTCACCTCCCTATAGCGCCACTATTACAGGTTTTCATAAACCCGGCGTTAGCAGGCAATATGTGAGCGTTGAGCAAAATTGAGTTCCATACCGCACTCAAATACCAGCGCTGCTTTGAGCTGGTTTTACGTGCTCGTGCACGATTTCTCCATAGACATCAATGGGGAGAGCCGGCTAAAAAAAAGCCTAATACCTGCGTAAAGCGCCATAACGCAGCCCCATTGATTCCTATGGGGAAAGAAAAGTTACGTTTACACCTAACACCCTAACATAAACCCCGAGTCTAAACACCCCTAATCTGCTGCCCCCAACATCGCCGACACCTACATTACACTTATTAACCCCTAATCTGCCGCCCCCAGTCGCTGCCACCCACCTACACTTCTTAACCCCTAATCTGCTGCCCCAATGTCGTTGCCACCTACATAAATTTAATAACCCCTAATCTGCCGCCCCCGACACCGCCGCTACCTACATTATACTTATTAACCCCTAAAGTCTCTGCAAAAGGCCCTTTTAAGAGACATTGGTAGTTTATTGTAGGCTAGGGTTTTTTTTATTTTGGGGGGGCTTTTTATTTTGAGAGGGCTATTAGATTAGGTGTAATTAGTTTAAATATTTGATCATTTCTTTTTTATTTTGTGTAATTTAGTGGGTTTTTTTGTAATTTAGTTAATTGTATTTAATTAATGTAATTTATTAATTGTAGTGTAAGGTTAGGTGTTAGTGTAACTCAGGTTAGGTTTTATTTGACAGGTAAATTTGTATTTATTTTAACTAGGTAGCTAGTAAATAGTTAACTATTTACTAACTAGTCTACCTAGTTAAAATAAATATAAACTTACCCGTGAAATAAAAATAAAACCTAAGATAGTTATATTGTAGTTAGCTTAGGGTTTATTTTATAGATAACAAAATTTATGCTTACCTGATAAATTTCTTTCTCTTGTGGTGTATCCAGTCCATGGGTTCATCCATTACTTGTGAGATATTCTCCTTCCCAACAGGAAGCTGCAAGAGGACACGCACAGCAGAGCTGTCTACATAGCTCCTCCCCTAACTGCCACCTCCAGTCATTCGACCGAAGACAAGCAAGAAAAAGGAGAAACTATAGGGTGCAGTGGTGACTATAGTTTAAAAATAAAAAACACCTGCCTTAAAGTGACAGGGCAGGCCGTGGACTGGATACACCACAAGAGAAAGAAATTTATCAGGTAAGCATACATTTTGTTTTCTGTTGTAAGGTGTATCCAGTCCATGGGTTCATCCATTACTTGTGGGATACCAATACCAAAGCTTTAGGACACGGATGAAGGGAGGGACAAGGCAGGCACTTAAACGGAAGGCACCACTGCCTGCAAGATCTGTCTCCCAAAAATAGCCTCCGAGGAAGCAAAAGTATCAAATTTGTAGAATTTAGAAAAAGTATGAAGCGAATACCAAGTCGCCGCCTTACAAATCTGTTCAACAGAGGCTCCATGTGGAAGCTACCGCTCTAGTAGAATGAGCTGTAATTCTTTGAGGAGGCTGCTGGCCAGCAGTCTCATAAGCTAAATGGATTATGCTTCTCAGCCAAAAAGAAAGAGAAGTTGCCGAAGCCTTTTGGCCTCTCCTCTTTCCAGAGTAGACAACAAACAATGCAAATGTTTGACGAAAATCCTTAGTAGCTTGTAAATAAAACTTTAAAGCACGAACCACGTCAAGATTGTGTAACAGACGTTCCTTCTTTGAAGAAGGATTAGGGCACAGTGACGGAACAACAATTTCCTGATTGATATTCCTATTAGATACTACCTTAGGAAGAAACCCAGGTTTGGTACGCAAAACTACCTTATCTGCATGGAAGATCAGATAAGGGGAATCACACTGCAAGGCAGATAACTCTGAAACTCTTTGAGCCGAAGAGATAGCTACTAAAAGCAGAACTTTCCAAGATAAAAGCTTGGTATCTATGGAATGCAAGGGTTCAAACGGAACCCCTTGAAGAACTTTAAGAACTAAATTTAAACTCCATGGCGGAGCAACAGGTTTAAACACAGGCCTGATTCTAACCAAAGCCTGACAAAACGCCTGAACGTCTGGAACATCAGCCAGGCGCTTGTGCAAAAGAATAGACAGAGCATAAATTTGTCCCTTTAAGGAACTAGCCGATAATCCCTTTTTCCAATCCTTCTTGGAGAAAAGATAGTATCCTAAGAATCCATACCTTACTCCACGAGTAACCCTTGGATTCACACCAATGAAGATATTTACACCATATCTTATGATAGATTTTCCTGGTGACAGGCTTTCGAGTCTGAATCAAGGTATCAATGACCGACTCGGAGAAACCACGTTTGATAAAATCAAGCGTTCAATCTCCAAGCAGTCAGACGCAGAGAAATTAGATTTGGATGTTTGAATGGACCTTGGAGTAGAAGGTCCTGCCTCAGCGGCAGAGTCCATGGTGGCGAGGATGACATGTCAACCAGATCCGCATACCAAGTCCTGCGTGGCCACGCAGGCGCTATCAAAATCACTGAAGCTCTCTCCTGCTTGATCTTGGCAATCAGACGAGGGAGGAGAGGAAACGGTGGAAACACATAAGCCAGGTTGAAGGACCAGGGCACTGCTAGAGCATCTATCAGCGCTGCCTGGGGATCCCTTGACCTGGACCCGTAACAAGGAAGCTTGGCGTTCTGACGAGATGCCATCAGATCAAGTTCTGGTTTGCCCCAAAGTTGAATCAGCTGGGCAAATACCTCCGGATGGAGCTCCCACTCTCCCGGATGAAAAGTCTGCCGACTTAGAAAATCCACCTCCCAGTTCTCTACTCCTGGGATATGGATAGCTGAGAGATGGCAAGAGTGAACCTCTGCCCATAGAATTATCTTGGAAACCTCCATCATTGCCAGGGGACTCCTTGTTCCCCCCTGATGGTTGATATAAGCTACAGTTGTGATATTGTCCAACTGAAATCTGATGAACTTGGCCACAGCTAGTTGAGGCCAAGCCTGAAGAGCATTCAATATCGCTCTTAGTTCCAGAATGCTTATCGGAAGGAGGGCTTCCTCCTGAGTCCACGAACCCTGAGCCTTCAGGGAGTTCCAGACTGCGCTCCAGCCCAGAAGGCTGGCATCTGTCATCACTATAGTCCACTCTGGCCTGCAGAAACTCATTCCCCTGGACAGATGGACCCGAGATAACCACCAGAGAAGAGAATCCCTGGTCTCTTGATCCAGATTTAACAGAGGAGACAAATCTGTGTAGTCCCCATTCCACTGGTTGAGCATGCAAAGTTGCAGTGGTCTGAGATGTAGGCGGGGTAACAGAACTATGTCCATTGCCGCTACCATTAGGCCGATCATTTCCATACACTGAGCCACTGATGGCCGAGAAGTGGAATGAAGAGCACGGCAAGAAGTTAGAAGTTTTGATATCCTGACTTCTGTCAGAAAAATTTTCATTTCTACTGAATCTATCAGAGTTCCTATGAAGGAAACTCTTGTGAGAGAAGAGAGAGAACTCTTTTCTATGTTCACTTTCCACCCGTGAGACCTCAGAAAGGCCAGAACAATGTCCGTATGGGACTTGGTGATTTGAAAAGTCGACGCCTGAATCAGAATGTCGTCTAGGTAAGGGGCTACCGCTATGCCCCGCGGCCTTAGAGCCGCCAGAAGGGACCCTAGAACCTTCGTAAAGATTCTTGGTGCCGTGGCTAAACCGAAGGGAAGAGCCACAAACTGGTAATGCCTGTCTAGGAAGGCGAACCTGAGGAACTGATGATGATCTCTGTGAATCGGAATGTGGAGATAAGCATCCATGGTAGACATATATTGACCCTCCTGGATCATAGGGAGGATGGTTCGGATTGTCTCCATCTTGATGGATGGGACCCTGAGAAATTTGTTTAGGATCTTGAGATCCAAGATAGGTCTGAAAGTTCCCTCTTTTTTGGGAACTATAAACAGGTTTGAATAAAAACCCAGCCCCTGTTCCTCTCTTGGAACTGGGTGGATCACTCCCATAACCAGTAGGTCTTGAACGCAACGTAAGAATGCCTCTCTTTTTATCTGGCTTACAGATAGTTGTGAGAGATGAAATCTCCCCTTTGGAGATGAACCTTTGAATTCCAGAAGATATCCCTGGGAAATAATCTCTAGCGCCCAGGGATCCTAGACGTCTCTTGCCCAAGCCTGGGCGAAGAGAGAAAGTCTGCCCCCTACTAGATCCGGTCCCGGATCAGGGGCTACTCCTTCATGCTGTCTTAGAGGCAGCCGCAGGTTTCTTGGCCTGCTTCCCCTTGTTCCAAGCCTGGTTAGGTCTCCAGACTGGTTTGGACTGGGCGAAATTTCCCTCTTGTTTTGCATTAGAGGAAACAGAAGCTGCGCCACTCTTGAAGTTTCGAATGGAACTAAAATTATTCTGTTTCTCCTTAACTTATTGGACCTATCCTGAGGAAGGGTGTGACATTTTCCTCCAGTAATATCAGAAATGATCTCCTTCTGACCAGGCCCGAATAGGGTCTGTCCAATGAAGAGAATGTTAAGAAGCTTAGACTTTGAAGTAACGTCTGCTGACCAGGACTTAAGCCATAGCGCCCTACGCGCCAAAACCTGAATTCTTAGCCGTTAGTTTGGTTAACTGAAAAACGGCATCAGAAATAAAGGAATTAGCTAACTTAAGAGCTTTAATCCTGTCTAGAATATCATCTAGCGGAGTCTCCACCTGCAGAGCCTCCTCAAGAGACTCGAACCAAAAAGCC
Source organism: Bombina bombina (assembly GCF_027579735.1). Taxonomy (NCBI): domain Eukaryota; kingdom Metazoa; phylum Chordata; class Amphibia; order Anura; family Bombinatoridae; genus Bombina; species Bombina bombina. The sequence continues at coordinate 1,045,518,936 of NC_069499.1, forward strand.
GCTGCAGCAGTAACTGGGGCAATGCATGCAAGAGGCTGGAGAATAAAACCTTGATGAATAAAAATTTTCTTAAGGAGGCCCTCCAATTTTTTATCCATAGGATCTAGGAAAGCACAACTGTCCTCGACGGGGATAGTTGTACGCTTAGCTAAGGTAGAGACTGCTCCCTCCACCTTAGGGACCGTCTGCCACGAGTCCCGTACGGCGGCATCTATGGGAAACATCTTTCTGAAAGCAGGAGGGGGAGAGAACGGCACACCTGGTCTATCCCATTCCTTAGTAATAATTTCCGAAAACCTCTTAGGGACTGGAAAAACATCAGTGTAAACAGGCACTGCAAAGTATTTGTCCATTTTACACAATTTCTCTGGAACCACAATGGGGTCACAATCATCCAGAGTCGCTAAAACCTCCCTAAGCAATAAGCGGAGGTGTTCAAGCTTAAATTTAAATGCTGTCATTTCAGAATCAGACTGAAGCAACGCCTTCCCTGAGTCTGAAATGTCACCCACAGATAGAAGTTCACCTGCCTCGGCTTCTGAGTATTGTGAGGGTATATCGGACACAGGCATTAAAAGCGTCAGAAAGCTCTGTATTTCTAGCCCCAGAGCTGTCTCGCTTTCCTTGTAACCCTGGCAGTTTGGAAAATACCTCTGTGAGGGTAGCATTCAAAACTGCCGCCATGTCCTGTAAGGTAAAAGAATTAGACGCGTTAGATGTACTTGGCGTCACTTGAGCGGGAGTTATAGGTTCTGACACATGGGCAGAGTTAGATGGCATAATCTCCCTTTTTTTAGTCAGAGAATCCCCTGGAGATAAATCTTTAAGCGCCATAATATGGTCTTTATAGTTTATAGAAATTTCAGTACATTTGGTACACATTCTAAGAGGGGGTTCCACCATGGCTTCTAAACATATTGAACAAGGAGTTTCCTCTATGTCAGACATGTTTAACAGACTAGTAATGAGACAAGCAAGCTTGGAAAACACTTTAATAAAGGTGAAACAGCAATTAAACAAAAACGTTACTGTGCTTTTAAGAGAAAAAAACTAACACTTAAACTGCAAAACAGTGTAAATATATAGTAAAGTCTTTGAAATTTTTACAGTGTGTGTAAGGGACTAAAGCAACATTGCACCCACTTGCAAATGAATGATTAACCCCTTAGGCCCCAAACCAGATTTAAAAACGTTAAAAGACAGTTAAGCACCCTGCCACAGCTCTGCTGAGGCTCCTACCTGCCCTCAAGTACGATTTTGTGCAGAAATAAACCCCTTATAATGGTCCTCAGGTGCCAGAGGACTCCTCTAGGGAAGCTGGATGTCTCCGTCTGAATTAAAACTGCGCATTTAGAGCGCTAAAATAGGCCCCTCCCACCATGTACTGGATGCCAGAGGGGCCTTAAGAAAATACTCATAGGAGTATCTGATTAGCCATGTGGAAACTAGGCCCCAAATAAAGAGTTATCTCCCTCAGAAAAAAAAATGTCCTATTTTTGAATTCATGTAAACGTTTTGTCACTAAGTAATAAGAGTATTAACATGAGTATTACCCTGATTTGTAAGCATGATCCCAGTCACTGTTAAATCACTGCATCAGGCTTACCTCAAATACACAAGGCTCTGTCAGCATTTTCTAGAACTCATTCATCTCTCTAGAAATAAATATACTGAACATACCTCAAAGCAGGTAATCTGCAGACCGTTCCCCCAACTGAAGTTGTCCCATTCTCTTCAGTTATGTGTGAGAACAGCAATGGACCTTAGTTACAAACTGCTAAGATCATCAACCTCCAGGCAGAACTCTTCTTCTAATTTCTGCCTGAGAGTAAAACAGTACAACGCCAGTACCGTTTAAAAATAACAAACTTTTGATTGAAGGTAAAACTACACTGTCACCACATATCTCTTGATACTTCCTATCTTGTCGAGAGCTGCAAGAGAATGACTGGGGGTGGCAGTTAGGGGAGGAGCTTTGTAGACAGCTCTGCTGTGGGTGTCCTCTTGCAGCTTCCTGTTGGGAAGGAGAATATCCCACAAGTAATGGATGAACCCGTGGACTGGATACACCTTACAAGAGAAAAGTATTTAGTTTTAAATAGGAATTATTTAGTTAATGATAGTAATTTTTATTTAGATTTATTTTAATTATATCAAAGTTAGGGGTGTTAGGGTTAGACTTAGGGGTTAATAAATTTAGTATAGTGGCGGCGATGTTAGGGACAGCAGATTAGGGGTTAATAATATTTAACTAGTGTTTACGATGCGGGAGTGCGGCGGTTTAGGGGTTAATATGTTTATTATAGTGGTGGCGATGTCCAGAGTGGCATATTAGGGGTTAATAATTTTATTTTAGTGTTTGGAGGGCCTCGGTTTAGGGGTTAATAGGTAGTTTATGGGTTTTAGTGTACTTTTTAGCACTTTAGTTATGAGTTTTATGTTACGACGTTGTAGCAAAAAACCCATAACTACTGACGGTAGTTTACGGTATGCATCTTGACGGTATAGGCTGTACCGCTTACTTTTTGGCCTCCCAGGCAAACTCGTAATACCGGCACAAAGGAAGTCCCATTGAAAAATGACTTTTGGAAAGCAGCGGTAGTTACGTTGCATTACGGCCAAAAAAGTGTGCGGTGCAGCTAGACCTGCAAGACTCGTAATACCAGCGGTAGTAAAAAAGAGCCATAACGATGCTTTTTCACTCATACCGCAAAACTCATAATCTAGCCCAGTGTTATTTATTTGTTTGGATTGGATTAGTAGGTCAATCAATCTTTAAGAGGCCTTCTATTATAGATATTCTCTAAGTTCACTAGATGAAGATACATTTGTCAAAAAATGTTTACTCTCCCATAGATCAACTATGCAAAATGTGGATACCTTCTGTTTAAGTTGGAGTTAAATTCGCCTCAATATTTTAGTGAACTATCCTTCTCTTTGACAAACACAACCACTACTATATATACTTTTTTTTTCAAGGTGATTGTTAAAATCATAATAGATTATCACTGCCTCAATTTATTTTAGATTCAAAAATAATTTTACAGACCTGAAATTTTCTGGTTAGGAGTATTTCTATTTTACACTTACTTCTCTTTGACCAAAAAAGAAAAGAACCAACTGGTTAAATTTCTAAAGATGTTTCTAATCAATGAGCTAGCTTTTGAAGTTTATTTACTCAGTCAATTTCCCATTAATGATCAACTGTTTCTCCCACAATAATGGACATAAATACAGCAATGAATAAGCTAAGCTGAAAAAGACTAAAAGACAGAAATACTCAGAATCCTTAGGGTATTTCTTGTAGATTGATCCTCCAAACTGATCAATTTAATTCCTCACTCACTCCCTCTTAATTTCAGTTGTATTTTTAAGGGCCTGATTTTATTGTGAAGCACTAAATCCTGATATTAAATAAATTCCATGCATACAACTAAATCTAACACATTATCTACAAAAATATTATGCATGTTGCCAATATACATTTTAAATCTTACAAACATTCTTAAAATCATGATGAATGATCCACAGAAAGTGATCTAGGGCTGTAGCCAGGCATATCAAACTATGGTGACTATTACTCATAATAAGAATTATAATCTGTCTTATCCATTACTGAGAGTTTCTATGAACTTTAAGTGATAGTAAACCCAACATGTTTTTTTATATTTTTCTAAGCATCACATCCTGTTGATTAATTATGCAAATAACATGTATTTGGCATTTTTAGCATTTACCTGTAATTTGCACTTGAAATAATTTTTTCCTCCAAACCCCACTTGGACATCATTATGCAGAGCTAATAACTGAGTTCTACCCTAGGTAAATTAATGATGGCGGCCCACATGCGCATTTGCAATAGTCTGTGTCAACGCATGCGCAAAACTAACTTCACTCCTTCAGTGATAGCCGGTGCGTCATCAACACAGTGCCAGGTGCTGATGAAGGCTAGTGGCATTGCAGTGGGAGTGGCTGAAGATGAAAAGACACAGTGGAGGCAGTCAGAAGCGCATGGAGCAGCATCATCATCTGTAACTATTTAGGTAAGTATTTTTCAAACCCCTAGACTGACGAGCAATTTTTTAATTTTTGTATAACCCCCTAGACTGACGAGCATATTGATTATGCTATGTAAGCATGCGGGGCAGTGGGTAAAGAAAAACGGAGGCTATGGCATTAGTTGTACAATGCGCATGTGATGTTGGAAAAGGAAGGTGTTTATGAATATTTAAATAAGATATACAGTTCTGCTGCACGATTGGATAATAGCTTTGCATATATTATTTGTAAAGCCTTCCTTCTATTACGGGTGGTCGTAAGAGATCTTTTCAGCTTATTTATTAATATAATTTATATGGGAAATGAAGCTTCGTTTACAAATAAAAGTAAGCTGATTAAAAAGTGCTAAGTTTAAACTAACTGCTGATAATTGTTAAATCAATTACAAAAGAAAAGTTTTATAACCCTGTAAAGGGACATGCACTCTAAATGTATCTTTTCCAAAATATATGTTACATAATAAAAAACTAACAATGCACATTCATTATTTGTTTTGACTTTTTTGCTGTAATTTAAATTTGAAAATGTTATTTTATTACTGTCCCAAGTCTGGTGTGGACTGTGCATTCTGTGGAATTCAAAACCCTGATATTTTATGCTTTACTGTGAATTGTGTTGTGCAGTGAATGTTTAATCAGTGCAGGAGCTTAATTATATTTTCCCTAGTAATCCACAGCAAAGGCAATAAGGTGAACATCAATCAAAAGGCTTTCAATGAGTGTGTCTCTGGACATCAAAACAATGTAAATTGTACTATCAAAATAACAGGTTTAAAGGGATACTGAACCCAAATATTTTCTTTCATGATTCAGATAGAGCATGCAATTTTAAGCAACTTTCTAATTTACTCCTATTATCAAATTTTCTTGGTTCTCTTGGTATCTTTATTTGAAAAAGCCGGAATGTAAGCTTAAGAGCTGGCCCATTTTTGGTTTAGCACACTGGATAGTGCTTGCTAAATGGTGGCTGAATTAAACCACCAATCAGCAAGCGCTACTCAGGTGCCGAAGCAAAGATGGGCCTGCTTTTTCAAATAAACATACCAAGATAATGAAGAACAATTGATAATAGGAGTAAATTAGAAAGTTGCTTAAAATTGCATGGTCTATCTGAATCATAAAACAAAAAAAATGGGTTCAGTATCCATTTAACCCCTTAACGAACGAGGACATACCTTGTACGTCCTACAAAAAATGGTCGTTAATGAATCTGAGCGCTGGAAGCAATCAATATCACTTCCAGCTGCTCTAACAATATTGCAGTGATGCCTCGATTTCGAGGCACCTGCAATACTGTTCCTGACTGCCGAGCCCCGGATTGATCACTCCCCACGAGTGATCACTTCTGGTTTCACTCCACATGGAGTCCGGAAGCCTAGCAGAGCATCGGAAGGGATCGGACAGGCTTCCGATGCTCTTCTTGTGTGCTGAGTGCCTTGGTGTGTTGAGGCTCTCAGTAAGTAGTAAAATAATATATATATATATATATATATATACACACACACAGTATATATATATATATATATATATATATATATATATATATATATATATATATTTATACAGCAATCAATTGATAGGTGCACTCCATAAGACAAATATAACTGCCGTGGTGCTGCATATAAATAAATATCATGTCCAGTTTAACTCCAGGTAGAGAATAAACAGATGCTGCACTCGCCGGTCTTAGTAGAAAAGATCCTTTAATTCACGATTTTAACAGTACATCCAAAAAACACAAATACCCCCAAACGTTTCGGTACCCTCCTGGTACCTTTCTCAATGGGTATGTTATAGTTCCCCAGCAAATGATCCTAACTTACTAACACTGCTACCACCCCATTTAAACCCCTAGCGTGCCCCTAACTTCCGGTATCACCAGCCAATGCGGAGCCGCTGCGTCATAATTGCCGAACATGGGAAAAAGAAAAGTCAAGCAATAACGTGGCTAATTAGCATAGTGTAATGACTGTAATGTTTAACATAGGTCTATTTTATAAATAGTTTGTTGTGTAGCTGTAGTATTCAAACACCAAATGATATGAGACTTAACACTTAGTAATAAGAAACACAGCAATTTAGTGCAATGGAAATAACCCAGGTAAAGAGTATATATATATATATATATATATATATATATATATATATATATATATATATAATCTGTATATATATATATATATATATATATATATATATATATTAGCAAACAAAATAAGAACTTAGTAAATGAGGAACACTAAAGATTGCAATTCCAATGAGAGCAGTGATCCAAAGTAAGTAACAAGCAAGCATGGATTAGTAAGTTGCAGCTGTTGAAGGCAAGTCTATATACAAGTAATTAGCACAGTTAGTATATTTGCTTATCCGGTGGTATTTGGATGATGAATACTTGCTTCCCCTGAGATGATGTAGCTAGACTCCGGTAAGTAGAGCAGGCAGGTTCTGGCAAAAGGTAAGCAAACTTCAGATGAGCTGTGATAGTTTTACACAGCATGTAGTGACTGGTAATAGAAGAAAGCAGGCGGAGTGATACGTGCTGCAAGTAGATCCGGCATCCAGGTAACTGAGGCTGCAATGATTACAGCAGCATGGAACAGAGACTGCAGCAGAGAAACACAGGAGCAGCACAGCTAATTATCAGGATGCAGTCAATCAAAGGTTAAAAAAAATAAGAAAATAAGTTGAGCTCAGGTGAATACTAGTAAATTCAGCAAAAAGAGTTCCAATAACTCCAATACAAAAGTACAAGTTATTAGAGGGTTAAATTTGACTTGAATATGAGACACTAGGCAGGGTACAATTCAGATACTCTGCTTAAACAAAATAATCAAGCAAAGAACCAAAAAGGAAATGAGGCTATAAAGGGTAAATAGGCGGAGTTTACTAAAAGGAACAATACTTAAAGGGACATTACAGATCCCCCTGTTCAAGGCATCAGCTCCGAGGATGCAGAAGAAGGTTTAAGCGGATGACGTTTATGAAAAGCAGCTATCCGCAATGGAGCATGGATATGAGAGTGTGGTACCCAGGAATCTTCCTCCTGACCATAACCCTTCCAACGTATAAGATATTCCAATTTCCTACGAAATATTCGGGAGTCAAGTATACAGTCAACCTCATATTCCTCATGATCTTCGAATTCAACAGGAGGAGGTGGTGACTTCTGACGGTTAAATTTAGAGGTACTTCTGTAAGGCTTCAGGAGCGAAACATGGAAAGAGGGATGCATGCCATATGACTGTGGTAGGTCTAAGACGAGGGTTGAAGGATTGAGGATACATTTTACTGGAAAGGGTCCGATGAACTGACTTCCTAATTTCTTTGTCGGTATGGCGAGTGTCAAGTGCTTTGTAGATAGCCATACAAGGTCCGCTAACATAATCAGGACTAGGTCTATGTCTGGAATCATAATAATATTGTTGATCTGCCTTGGATTTTTGCAGATGTTGTTTTAGGAGAAGTAAACTATCCTGTAGGTTCTTGAGATCAGAAGAGGCTGATGGGGAGTCAGAAACATGTTTTGTAATTCGGATAGACTGCGGGTGATAACCATATGTAGCATAAAATGGTGTAATTTTAGTAGAACTGGAAACTGAGTTGTTGTATGAGTACTCGGCCATTGGCAGATGTTCAAACCAATCATCCTGCAGATGTGATACATAACATCTGAGATATTGTTCCAGAATGCCGTTCACCCTTTCGGTAAGACCGTTTGTTTGAGGGTGGTATGAAGTTGATAGCCTAGGATGTATATGAAGGGATTTACATAGATCCTTCCAAAATGAGAAGTGAACTGTGATCCACGGTCTGTGATAATGGAATGAGGCAGTCCATTATCACAGTTTCACTGGCAGTGGGTAAAGACTTCAGTGCTATGAAATGAGCTAATTTAGTTAAATGGTCAATAACCACCATGATTGTGTTGTGACCTTGTGAGAACGGAAGCTCAACTATGAAATCCATGGAAATAGTTGTCCATGGAATATCAGGTATGGGTAAGGGAGTAAGGAACCCAATGGGCTAACTTTTTTCAGTTTTATATCTTGCACAGATGTCACAGGTGCTGATATAATTCTAAATAGTTTCAGCCATCTTGGGCCACCAGAAATCTCTTTGTAGGAGTTCTTTAGTTTTATGAATTCCTTGATGACCGGATAACGGGGTATCATGATAATGGTTGAGGATTCTATGTCTGAGTGGTTGTGGAATGTATAGTTTCTTATGTAAAGTATAAAGACCAGTTTGCTCTTTTGCTAAATGTTTATGTTTAGGTATAACGTTGGTCTGTAAAGCTTTAATGTATGGGTATCAATTGTAAAAGTTGGTCATTAGGTGGTTTGTCGTCGTGTTGTCGTGAGAGCGCGTCAGCTTTAATATTCAGAACACCAGGTTTATAGGTAATTTGAAAATTGAATCTGTCTAGAAACAAAGACCAACGTACTTGGCGAGATGACAATGTTTTGTTCTGTTTTAAATACTGAAGATTTTTATGGTCTGTGTATATCAAAAATGGTTTGTCAGTACCCTCTAAAATGTGTCTCCAAACTTCCAATGCACATTTAATAGCTAGCAATTCTTTATCACCAACTGAATAATGTACCTCAGCAGGAAGTAATGTTCTGGAATAATAAGCAATGGGATGTGTCGGATGTCTTTCATCAATTCTCTGTGAAAGTACTGCACCTATTCCACAGTCAGAAGCATCAACCTCTACTATAAACTGACACGAGTGATCAAGTAAACTTAAAATAGGAGCTGAGGTGAAACAGACTTTCAAATAATTGAAAGCCTGATCTGCTTCAGGGGACCAGTGAAACTTCACATCCTTTTTTGTCAAATTTGTAAGAGGTTTAACTTTAATGGAAAAATTTTGGATAAATTTGCGGTAAAAATTGGCAAAACCTAAAAAACGTTGCAAAGATCTTAAGCTAGTGGGTCTTGGCCAATTTTGAATAGTTGATAGTTTATCAGGGTCAGTTTGTACCTTATCAGGAGTAATTACATAACCCAAAAACTTTTTGAACATAAAACTGACATTTTTTGGCTTTTGCGAAAAGTCTATGGTCACGTAACCGTGTCAAAACCCATCTTACATGCTTTATGTGTTCTTGTGGGTCTTTTGAATAAATTAAAATGTCATCAAGATAAATTATGACACATACATCAGTTAAGTCCTTAAATATCTCATTAACAAAGTGTTGAAAGGTGGCAGGGGTTTACAGAGCCCAAACGGCATCACCCTATATTAAAAAAGGCCGTATCTAGTTCTGAACGCTGTTTTCCACTCATCCCCATCCTTGATTCTTATTAAATTGTAAGCGCCTTTCAAATCAAGTTTAGTAAAGATAGTAGCTCCATTAAGGCATTCAAGGAGTTTGGGTATGAGTGGTAGGGGATAACGATTCTTTACTGTAACAGCATTGAGTGCTCTGTAATCTATGATAGGTCTTAACAAGGAATCTTTGTTAGTTACAAAAAATAAACCAGCAGCTGCTGGGGATATGGATGGAACTATAAAGCCTTTTCTAATATTATCATCCAAATACTCTCTTAAGTACTGTAACTCTTACTGTGAGAGGGGATAAATCTTCCCATAAGGGTCCTTGACTCCTGGTACCAAATCTATGGGACAGTCGAATGCCCTATGAGGTGGGAGTACCTCAGCTTCCTTTATATCGAATACCTCAAGTAGATCTTGGTAGTGATTTGGGATCTCTGAGTTTATAGTACCTAATATCTGATGTGGGAAACAAGTAGAGGTGCAATAATCTGACTCAAACTTAACAGTGGGAGTAACCCAATCTATACTTGGGTTATGTTTACTTAGCCATGTGTAACCTAATATAACTGTGTGGAGAGTGGATGGAATTACATCAAAGTTAAGATATTCAGTATGCCCATGTGATGTGGTTATCATTAAAGGAACAGTATGTTGTGTTATTGGGCCATTATGTATTAATGATCCATCAATAACTCTTATAAAAACTGGATTTTGCTTTGTAACACACAGTATTTTATTATTTACAACAAATGAAGCATCTATAAAGCAGTTATATGCCCCAGAGTCTAGAATAGCGTCAGTCTTAACTTGTAGATGGTCCCACTGTAATGAGAGAGAAAGTATTAAAGATTTCTGTCTTATCTGTGTAGTAGTGGAATATAAGTTTGTCAGTTTACCCTTCTTTTGTCGGTGTAGTATGGGGCAGGTGGCTACTGTATGCTCTTTACTTGCACAATATAGACAAAGGTTGGACAGGCATCGTCTAGAATTTTCTTCAGTAGTCAGCGGACCTTTCATTACACCAATTTCCATAGGAGTATGTGGAAAGTTTAATTTTTCTACTGGTGGTACTGACAATCTCTTGTTTGGTGTCTCAGATGAGAATCTTTCTATTTGTCTTTCTCTGAGTCTGCGGTCAAGAGTTGTTGCTAATTTAATTAAACCATGTAATGTATCTGGCATATCTAATCTCGATAACTCATCCTTTAAGGTTTCATTTAAACCTAATCTAAATTGATTTTTTAGTGCAATATCGTTCCATAATGAGTCTGTAGCCCACATTTGGAAGTCTGTTATGAAATCTTCCACTGGGCGCTTACCCTGTCTAAGCGCTCTTAACTTAGTCTCTGCCTGTATCTGGGTATTGCTGTCTTCATAAAGAGCACCCATGGCAGCAAAGAATTGGTCTAATGAGTCTAAAATAGGATTGTTTGATTAAAAAAAAACGATTTGCCCATGATCTTGGTTCTCCTGTGAGATAGGAAATTGTAGTGCATACCTTTATTTTATCTGAACAATAAGTTTTAGGCTTCATTGTGTATAGCAATAAACATGCATTCTTGAAATCTCTAAAGTCACACCTTTTCCCTGAGAACAAGGCAGGAGGGTTAATCTGTGGTTCAGGTGGTTCTGTGTGTTTTGATGCAGTTAAATCCTTAACTACATTTTTTAATGCAGTGTTTTCAGTCTGGAGATCAGTAAGAGCTCTGGCAAGATAATCCACTTTGTGGTTTAATGTATCAATCTCTGTTTGTACAGCCTGGGGATCCACTGCTACTGGTATATTTAGGCTTCATTATTATGGAATGACTGTAATGTTTAACATAGGTCTATTATATAAATAGTTTGTTGTGTAGCTGTAGCATTCAAACACCAAATGATATGAGACTTAACACTTGGTAATAAGAAATACAGCAATTTAGTGCAATGGAAATAACCCAGGTAAAGAGTATATATATATATATATATATATATATATATATATATATATATATATATATAATCTGTATATATATTAGCAAACAAAATAAGAACTTAGTAAATGAGGAACACTAAAGGTTGCAATTCCAATGAGAGCAGTGATCCAAAGTAAGTAACAAGCAAGCAAGCATGGATTAGTAAGTTGCAGCTGTTAAAGGCAAGTCTATATACAAGTAATTAGCACAGAGTATACTTGCTTATCCGGTGGTATTTGGATGATGAATACTTGCTTCCCCTGAGATGATGTAGCTAAACTCCGGTAAGTAGAGCAGGCAGGTTCTGGCAGAAGGTAAGTAAACTTCAGATGAGCTGTGATAGTTTTACACAGCATGTAGTGACTGGTAATGGAAGAAAGCAGGCGGAGTGATACGTGCTGCAAGTAGATCCGGCATCCAGGTAACTGAGGCTGCAATGATTACAGCAGCATGGAACAGAGACTGCAGCAGAGAAACACAGGAGCAGCACAGCTAATTATCAGGATGCAGTCAATCAAAGGTTAAAAAATAAGAAAATAAGTTGAGCTCAGGTGAATACTAGTAAATTCAGCAAAAAGAGTTCCAATAACTCCAATACAAAATTACAAGTTATTAGAGGGTTAAATTTGACTTGAATATGAGACACTAGGCAGGGTACAATTCAGATACTCTGCTTAAACAAAATAATCAAGCAAAGAACCAAAAAGGAAATGAGGCTATAAAGGGTAAATAGGTGGAGTTTACTAAAAGGAACATTACTTAAAGGGACATTACTTAAAGGGACATTACACATAGTCATGCCTTCTGGGACCGGCAAAGTCCCTCGTCATCGTCTGCTCAGTTCAATGCGCACGCAGCACTGCAATCAGCTGGCAACCACGGAGGATAGAAAGAAAGGCAAATGCCTCTCTGGAAATTTGCAAATACCAAATAGAGTTCAGAAAAATAAAGTTTAAAGTTAAAATTAAAAACGGCTAAGCAAAATACTAACGTAGTTAGATGGTGTAGGCTGCCTATATCAAACTTGGGACTTTATCAAATGCATAATATCACAAATGTTTCAACAAACTGGCAAGATAAATACATATAATTCCCCCATTAACAGGGAATCCTTGAAGCTGCATTAAAGTAACATCATGCCCTGATATATGTACTAGAATAGCACTAATCCCTTCTTCATGATCCTTGTGATATGGTAGAGACTTAGATTGTGAACAACACACTCGTGGCGGGTTTCCAATTTGTAGATCTTTGGGAACTTCATAATAGGGTAGTCAGCCATGAGAGATTAATTTTTCAACATTAGACTACATGTAGTCACATAACTAGAAAAACGACCTAGATCGTCCAATCATAGCCAGATCCAGCTATAGAAATACGTTATAGTCAAGTTGTATGTTCAAAGCTCTAGGAGAGACAGTGTCCAGACGATAGATCCAAGCGGCTTCAATCTGTAACAGTTTGGTTTGTCTGTCCCCACCTCTGTTCAATGGTGGTACATGGTCAATGACCATTGTTATCAAGCTTGCCGCCGTGTGCCCTGCTTGCATAAAATGTCTGGCAACCGGTTGGTCCGACTCTTTTTTATCAATCGCCGCTCTTATCGCGTGGCGATGGTTGGCCATCCTTTCCCGGAACGTGGTGGAGGTCTTTCCAACGTAGACCAATGAGCACGGGCAAGTTAGAATGTATATCACAAAGCTGCTGGTGCAGGTTAATCTATGATATATTTTATATTTCTTCCCTGTACGTGGATGATGGAATGTTGATCCAGTAAGCATACTGCTGCATGTAGTGCAGTCCCCACACTTAAAACAGCCAAGTTTCCTGTTAGCGTCAATCCAAGTGCATTTCTGATAGCACCGTATAGGGTCATTATGGACCAAAATGTCCTTCAGGTTGGACGCTTTCCTGTATACCATCCGTGGTGGCTTTGTAAGAGTAAAAGGGAGAGATTTATCTGTTTTCACAATCTCCCAATTCTTGTGTATAGAATTCTCCAGGATTTGATGCATGGGGGTAAATGTGGTGATCAGATTGATCTCATTTGTATTTGTTTTTACAGTCTTCATCTTATGGAGTAGTGCCCTTTGATCATATTGTGGCAAGTTCAGTGAGGATTTATTGATATCCACTGATCTGTAACCTCTCTCTTTAAGTTTATTTTTCATAGCATTCTCTTGGAGAACCCTGGTATCCTTGAGTGTGTTGTTCCGGGCTACTTGCATAAGTTGAGAGTTGACAACCCCTTTCTTCTGATGTGTAGGATGAAAACTAGTGGACAACAGGAGAGAGTTTTTATCAGTTGGTTTAGTATATAAAGATGTACTAAAACCAACTGACCCATCAATCGTATACTTTGAAGATATACGATCAAAGTATACGATTGATGGGTCAGTTGGTTTTAGTACTGGATCTCTGCCTTTTACTCTTACAAAGCCACCACGTAATGGTATACAGGAAAGCGCCCAACCTGAAGGACATTTTGGTCCATAATGACCTTATACGGTGCTATCAGAAAGGCACTTGGATTGACGCTAACAGGAAACTTGGCTGTTTTAAGTGTGGGGACTGCACTACATGCAACAGTATGCTTACTGGATCAACATTCCATCATCCACGTACAGGGAAGAAATATAAAATATATCATAGATTAACCTGCACCAGCAGTTTCGTGATATACATTCTAACTTGCCCGTGCTCATTGGTCTATGTTGGAAAGTCCTCCACCACGTTCCGGGAAAGAATGACCAACCATCGCCACGCGATAAGAGTGGCGATTGATCAAAAAGAGTCGGACCAACCGGTTGCCAGACATTTTATGCAAGCAGGGCACACGGCGGCAAGCTTGATAACAATGATCATTGACCATGTACCACCGTTGAACAGAGGTGGGGACAGACAAACCAAACTGTTACCGATTGAAGCCGCTTGGATCTATCGCCTGGACACTGTCTCTCCTAGAGGTTTGAACAAACAACTTGACTATAACGTATTTCTATAGCTGGATCTGGCTATGATTGGACGATCTAGGTCGTTTTTCTAGTTATGTGACTACATGTAGTCTAATGTTGAAATATTAATCTCTCATGGCTGACTACCCTATTATGAAGTTCCCAAATATTTACAAATTGGAAACCCGCCACGAGTGTGTTGTTCACAATCTAAGTCTCTACCATATCACAAGGATCATGAAGAAGGGATTAGTGCTATTCTAGTACAGATATCAGGGCATGATGTTACTTTAATGCAGCTTCAAGGATTCCCTGTTAATGGGGGAATTATATGTATTTATCTTGCCAGTTTGTTGAAACATTTGTGATATTATGCATTTGATAAAGTCCCAAATTTGATATAGGCAGCCTACACCATCTAACTACGTTAGTATTTTGCTTAGCCGTTTTTAATTTTAACTTTAAACTTTATTTTTCTGAACTCTATTTGGTATTTGCACATTTCCAGAGAGGCATTTGCCTTTCTTTCTATCCTCCGTGATTGCCAGCTGATTGCGGTGCTGCGTGCGCATTGAACTGAGCAGACGATGATGAGGGACTTTGCCGGTCCCAGAAGGAGTGACTATGCTAATTAGCCACGTTGTTGCTTGACTTTTCTTTTTCCCATTTTCGGCAATTATGACGCAGCGGCTCCGCATTGGCTGGTGATACCAGAAGTTAGGGGCACGCTAGGGGTTTAAATGGGGTGGTAGCGGTGTTAGTAAGTTAGGATCATTTGCGTGGGAACTATAACATACCCATTGAGAAAGGTACCAGGAGGGTACCGAAACGTTTGGGGGTATTTGTGTTTTTTGGATGTACTGTTAAAATCGTGAATTAAAGGATCTTTTCTGCTAAGACCGGCGAGTTCAGCATCTGTTTATTCTCTACCTGGAGTTAAACTGGACATGATATATTTATATATATATATATATATTAATATAAAAGCCCCATATAGCCCTTCTCCCTCCCCCTCCCCCACCCCTATGTGGCTTCAAAGATGGCAATGCCCAGTGCATCATGGGGCATCTGGGTGTCCCTAGCCTGCCATATCATTGGGGCATGCTAGGGTCATCCAATCTGAGCTTGCCTCTATTTTTAATAATAAAACATCCCATTTGTCTGATCATGTCAATATTTGTAAATATCACTATAAATCACTTTTTCATTTTTTTAGGGGTTATTTTTTTTTAATAATGTAATATTATTTTAACCCCTAATCTGCCATCCCTAACATCGCCACCACCTACCTACATTTATTAACACCTAATCTGCCGTCCCCAATGTCACCGCCACTATACTAAATGTATTAACCCCTAAACCTAAGTCTAACCCTAACACCCACTTACTTAAATATAATTACAATAAACCTAAATAAAATTACTATAATTAACTAAAATATTTCTATTTAAAACTAAATACTTACCTATAAAATAAACCCTAAAATAGCTACAATATAACTAATAGTTACATTGTATCTAGCTTAGGGTTTATTTTTATTTTACAGGCAAGTTTGTACTTATTTTAACTAGGTAGAATAGTTATTAAATAGTTATTAACTATTTAATAACTACCTAGCTAAAATAAATGCAAAAGTACCTGTAAAATAAAACCTAACCTAAGTTACACTAACACCTAACACTACACTATAATTAAACAAATTAACTAAATTAAATACAATTACCTAAATTAAATTAAATTAGCTAAAGTACAACCCCCCACTAAATTACAGAAAATAATAAACAAATTACAGATATTTAAACTAATTACACCTAATCTAATAGCCCTATCAAAATAAAAAAGCCCCCCAAAATAAAAAACCCTAGCCTAATCTAAACTACCAATAGCCCTTAAAAGGGCCTTTTGAGGGGCATTGCCCCAAAGTAATCAGCTCTTTTACCTGTAAAAAAAAATACAAACAACCCCCCTAACAGTAAAACCCACCACCCACACAATCAGCCAATAGGATTGAGCTCACATTCTATTGGCTGATTGGAACAGCCAGTAGGATTTTTTCTACCTTAATTCCGATTGGCTGATAGAATTCTATCAGCCAATCAGAATCTAAGGGACGCCATCTCGGATGATGTCACTTAAAGGTACAAGCGAAAAGAAAAGGATGGCTGCTGAGCAACTCTCACCCTTTGCTCTTTTGCGGAAGTTCACTGGAGCAGCACGATCTCTCTCTCTGTCACTTAAAGGTACCTTCATTCGTCTTTAGTCGTCGGATGAAGAGGATGCTCCGCGTCGGATGTCTTGAAGATGGAGCCGCTCCGCGTCGGATAGATGAAGATAGAAGATGACGTCTGGATGAAGACTTCTGCCCGTCTGGAGGACCACTTCGCCCGGCTTGGATGAAGACTTCTCCCGGGTTCGTTGAGGACTTCGGCCTGGTTGGATGAAGACTTCTGCCGCTTCCTTGAGGATGGATGTCGGATCTTCAGAACAGTAAATCTATCTTCAGGGGGTTAGTGTTAGGTTTTTTTAAGGGTGTATTGGGTGGGTTTTATTTTTAGGTTAGGAACTTTGGGCCGCAAAAGAGCTAACTGCCCTTTTAAGGGCAATGCCCATCCAAATGACCTTTTCAGGGCAATGGGGAGCTTAGGTTTTTTTAGATAGTTTATTTGGGGGGTTGGTTGTGTGGGTGGTGGGTTTTACTGTTGGGGGGTTGTTTGTATTTTTTTTACAGGTAAAAGAGCTGATTACTTTGGGACAATGCCCCGCAAAAGGCCCTTTTAAAGGCTATTGATAGTTTGGTTTAGGCTAGGGTTTTTTTTATTTTGGGGGGGCTTTTTATTTGTTTGATAGGGCTATTAGATTAGGTGTAATTAGTTTAAATATCTGTAATTTGTTTATTATGTTCTGTAATTTAGTGTTTAATTTTTTGTACTTTAGCTAATTTAATTTAATTTAGGTAATTGTATTTAATTTAGTTAATTTATTTAATTATAGTGTAGTGTTAGGTGTTATTGTAACTTAGGTTAGGTTTTATTTTACAGGAACTTTTGTATTTATTTTAGCTAGGTAGTAATTAAATAGTTAATAACTAGTTAATAACTATTCTACCTTGTTAAAATAAATACAAACTTGCCTGTAAAATAAAAATAAACCCTAAACTAGATACAATGTAACTATTAGTTACATTGTAGCTATTTAAGGGTTTATTTTATAGGTAAGTATTTAGTTTTAAATAGGAATAATTTAGTTAATTATAGTAATTTTATTTAGATTTATTGTAATTATATTCAAGTTAGGGGGTGTTAGGGTTAGGGTTAGACTTAGGTTTAGGGGTTAATACATTTAGTGTAGTGGTGGCGACGTTGGGGGCGGCAGATTAGGGGTTAATAAATGTAGGTAGGTGGTGGTGATGTTAGGGACGGCAGATTAGGGGTTAATAATGTTTAACTAGTGTTTTCGATGCGGGAGTGTGGTGGTTTAGAGGTTAATATGTTTATTATAGTGGCGGCAACTAGGGGCGGCAGATTAGGGGCTAATAAGTGTAGGTAGGTGGCGGCAACATTGGGGGCAGCAGATTAGGGGTTAATAAATATAATGTAGGTGGCGGTGATGTTGAGGGTAGCAGATTAGAGGTTCATAAGTATAATGTAGGTGGCGCCTATGTCGGAGCGGAAGATTAGGGGTTAATAAGAATAATGTAGGTGTCTGTGATGTCGGGGGCAGCAGATTAGGGGTTAATAAGTGTAAGATTATGGGTGTTTAGACACTAGGGTGTTAGGTGTAGACATACATTTTATTTCCCCATAGGAATCAATGGGGCTGCGTTACTGAGCTTTACGCTGCTTTTTGGCAGGTGTTAGACTTTTTCTCAGCCAGCTCTCTCCGTTGATTCCTATGGGGAAATCGTGCACGAGCACGTATGACCAGCTCACCGCTGACTTAAGCAGCGCTGGTATTGGAGTGCGGTATGGAGCTCAATTTTGCTCTACACTCACTTCTTGCCTTTTAACGCCGGGTTTGTAAAAACCTGTAATACCAGCGCTGCAGGTAAGTGAGCGGTGAGCAAAAACTACTCGTTAGCACCGCATAGTTGTGTGTTAAGTATAGGAGCAGGGGGTTCAATTTTGCTCTACGCTCACTTATTGCCTTTTAACGCCGGGTTTGTAAAAACCTGTAATACCAGCGCTGCAGGTAAGTGAGCGGTGAGCAAAAACTGCTCGTTAGCACCGCATAGTTGTGTGTTAAGTATAGGAGCAGGGGGCATGCTGCTTAGAAGCCTGTATTTCAGGCATCTAAGCAACTACAGACCCCCAAGACCCACTGTTGGAACAGTGTAAGTCTTGGGGGTCTGAAAAAAAAAGTTAACATTTAAAAAAATAATAAAAAAAAAATAATAAAAAAAAAACTTAAAAAATCTTAGCACCCAGGTGGGAAAGTGCTTAGCACTAAAAGGGTTAAAAAAAATAAAAAAATAATGTCACATAGAATATTTAGTGCTGAGGAGGCATATGCCATCCTTGCGTCAGAGTCAGTCAGGTGCCTCTATGTCTGACTCAGACCCCAATTTTGACCCTGTCATATGCTCAGATACATCATTAAATACAATCTCAACTGATAGTGATGTATTTGTGGCTGATAGCCCCCTGCCAGAAGGAGACGTGTTGCTCCAGCTGGCATTGCTGCTGAGGAGTGGGTAGTGCCTCATCACCAGAGGCCAGAAATCCCACCCTTCACTGCAAATCCTGGCATCAATATGGATGTTTCTGGGCGATGATGTATTGGGGAACATTGTCGCCCAAACTAATGTATCAGTTCTGTGCTGCAAAGCCTGACTCATATTTTGCAAAGCAGCAATGGGCCACCAAATTTAAAAAATTCTGGGCATTGACTATTCTGATGGGCATCATAAAGAAACCCTCCATTCGCTCCTACTGGAGCAGTAGCCCCATCTGCTCTACCCCTATTTTCTCCTGGTGTATGTCAAGGAAGAGGTATTAAATGATTCTACATTTCATGCACTTTAGCAACAACAGCCTGTGCCCCCCCTAGGGAGCATCCCGAATTTGATAGGCTGTATAAAATCTGCCCCCTGATTACCAACTTTGTTGCCAGGTTTGCAGAAGCTTATAAACCTGGAAGGAATATATGCATGGATGAATCCCTGATGAAGTATAAGGGAAGGCTGGGAATCAGGCAGTATATTCCTTCCAAGCGTTCCAGGTATGGGGTAGAGGTGTATAAGCTTTGTAAGAGCAAGACTGGGTATACTCAGGTCTTTCCGGGTGTACAAGGGAAAGGATATCCACCTTGACCCTCCAGGTTGCCCAGAACATATGGGAACCAGTGGCAAGATTGTCTGGGACCTGATATTACCCCTGATGAACAAAGGGTACCACTTGTATTTAGATAATTTCTATACAAGTGTCCTTTTGTTCAAGCTACTGCATTGCTTTGATACAGTAGCTTGCGGTACAATTAGAAAGAACTGCGCAGGTTTCCCAGGACAATTTGCACGCACCCGGCTACGAAGGGGGGAGAACTTAGCTCTGCGCCAAGAAGGACTGTTCGCAGTTAAGTACAGAGACAAGAAGGATGTATACCTTCTTACCACCATCCACACAGAGAGGACTGTGGGGGTCTCTGTACGTGGCAGAGCTGAGAGCACAATGAAGCCAGCGTGCATCAAGGCTTATAACCGGCATATGGGTTGAGTTGATCTGGCAGATCAGCTGCTGCAGCCCTACCTAATTATGCAGAAGACAAGGGCCTGGTACAAAAATGATGCAATTTACTTAATGCGGATTGCAACCCATAATGCTTTTTTGTTGTTTAAAAAAGCAAACCCCGGAATGAAACTGACATTTTTACAGTTTCAGCTCAAGATTATTTCTTGGATTTTGTACCATGATGCACCTGCTCCCCGGGTGGTGATGGGAGAGAGCAGAGTTGGGGCTACCCATTTTATTTTTAAAATCCCCCCTATTGCGGCAAAGCATAAACCTAAAAAAAAAATGCAGAGTCCAAGAGGGGACAGAGAAAGGACACCATACATTACTGTCCTGATTTCCCTGGACAGCCTGGACTCTGCATTGGGGACTGCTTCAAGCGGTATCATACAATGGTCCAATTTAAAAAAAAAATTAAATTTCCCATTCATTTTTTTTTATTTTGGTTATGTTCACTGTAAGAGTTTTTGTTTGTTTTTTACTTTTACTGTGCCAGATGTTTACATTTCAATAAAATTGGTGCTGTATTTTACCAAAACCTCTGTCAAACCTATGCATGGGGGGCATAAGTGTACTCAGGGGGCCTTGCAGAAAACAACCTGGAGTGTTTTTTTGCAATAACTTACAACAGGCTCTCCGAAATCATAGTTAAAAAGCAATCGCCTAGATTAAGAGTTTTGTCGGTAAAGACCCGCGTAGCTAACGCAGCTTTTTTTCCCAATGCACCCTTAAGACAACGCTGGTATTTAGAGTTGTCTGAAGGGCTGCGTTAGGCTCCAAAAAGGGTGTGTTGAGCTGAATTTACCGCCACTTCAACTCTAAATACCAGCGTTGCTTACGGTAGTGGTAAGCTGGAAAAACGTGCTTGTGCACGATTCCCCCATAGGAAACAATGGGGCAGTTTGGGATGAAAAAAAACCCTGCAAAAAAGCAGCGTTAAGCTCCCAACGCAGCCCCATTGTTTCCTATGGGGAAACACTCTCTAAGTCTGCACCTAACACCCTAACATGAACCCCGAGTCTAAACACCCCTAACCTTACACTTATTAACCCCTAATCTGCCGCCCCACTATCGCTGACACCTGCATTATATTATTAACCCCTAATCTGCCGCTCCGGACACCGCCGCAACCTACATTATCCCTATGAACCCCTAATCTGCTGCCCCTAACACCACCGACCCCAATATTATATTTATTAACCCCTAATCTGCCCCCCCAATATCACCGCTACCTTACCTACACTTATTAACCCCTAATCTGCCGACCAGACCTCGCCACCACTATAATAAATGTATTAACCCCTAAACCGCCGCACTCCTGCCTCGCAAACCCTATAATAAATAGTATTAACCCCTAATCTGCCCTCACTAACATTGCCGCCACCTAACTTCAAGTATTAACCCCTAATCTGCCAACCGGACCTCACCGCTACTATAATAAATGTATTAACCCCTAAAGCTAAGTCTAACCCTAACCCTAACACCCCCCTAAATTAAATATAATTTTAATCTAACAAACGGCTAGATTTAGAGTTGGGCGGTAGCCGTCAAAACCAGCGTTAGAGGCTCCTAACGCTGGTTTTTACCGCCCTCTGGTATTTGGAGTCAGTCAGGAAAGGGTCTAACGCTCACTTTGCAGCCGTGACTTTTCCATACCGCAGATCCCCCTACGCCATTTGCGTATCCTATCTTTTCAATGGGATCTTTCTAACGCCGGTATTTAGAGTCTTGGCTGAAGTGAGCGTTAGAAATCTAACAACAAAACTCCAGCCGCAGAAAAAAGTCAGTAGTTAAGAGCTTTTTGGGCTGATGCCGGTTTATAAAGCTCTTAACTACTGTGCTATAAAGTACACTAACACCCATAAACTACCTATGTACCCCTAAACCGAGGTCCCCCCACATCGCTGCCACTCTAATTAAATTTTTTAACCCCTAATCTGCCGTCCGCACGCCGCCGCAAGCTACTTTATACTTATGTACCCCTAATGTGCTGCCCCTAACACCGCCGACCCCTATATTATATTTATTAACCCCTAATCTGCCCCCCTCAACGTCGCCTCCACCTGCCTACACTTATTAACCTCTAATCTGCCTACCGGACCGAGCCGCTATTATAATAAAGTTATTAACCCCTAATCCGCCTCACTCCCGCCTCAATAACCCTATAATAAATAGTATTAACCCCTAATCTGCCCTCCCTAACATCGCCGACACCTAACTTCAAGCATTAACCCCTAATCTGCCGACCGGAGCTCACCGCTACTATAATACATTTTTTAGCCCCTAAAGCTAAGTCTAACCCTAACACTAACACCCCCCTAAGTTAAATATAATTTAAATCTAACTAAATAAATGAACTCTTATTAAATACATTATTCCTATTTAAAGCTAAATACTTACCTGTAAAATAAACCCTAATATAGCTACAATATAAATTATAATTATATTGTAGCTATTTTAGGATTAATATTTATTTTACAGGCAACTTTGTAATTATTTTAACCAGGTACAATAGCTATTAAATAGTTCATAACTATTTAATAGTTACCTAGTTAAAATAATTACAAAATTACCTGTAAAATAAATCCTAACCTAAGTTACAATTAAACCTAACACTACACTATCAATAAATTAATTAAATAAAATACCTACAATTATCTACAATTAAACCTAACACTACACTATCAACAAATTAATTAAATACAATACCTACAAATAAATACAATTAAATAAACTAACTAAAGTACAAAAAATAAAAAAGAACTGTTACAAAAAAATAAAAAAATATTTACAAACATTAGAAAAATATTACAACAATTTTAAACTAATTACACCTACTCTAAGCCCCCTAATAAAATAACAAAGCCCCCCGAAATAAAAAAATGCCCTACCCTATTCTAAATTAAAAAAGTTCAAAGCTCTTTTACCTTACCAGCCCTGAAAAGGGCCCTTTGCGGGGCATGCCCCAAAGAATTCAGCTATTTTGCCTGAAAAAAAAAACATACAATACCCCCCCCCAACATTACAACCCACCACCCACATACCCCTAATCTAACCCAAACCCCCCTAAAATAAACCTAACACTAAGCCCCTGAAGATCTCCCTACCTTGTCTTCACCTCACCGGGTTCAGCGATCAGTCCAGAAGAGGGTCCGAAGTCTTGATCCAAGCGGCGGCTGAAGAACTCCATCATTGGGCTTAAGTCAGAAGTCCATCATCGGGATGAAGTCTTCTATCAAGCCGCATCTTCAATCTTCTTTCTTCCGGAGCGGAGCCATCTTCTTCCTAACCGACGCGGATCCAACCTCTTCAAGCGACGCCTACTCGCCGACGGTTCCTTTAAATGACGTCATCCAAGATGGCGTCCCTCGAATTCCGATTGGCTGATAGGATTATATCAGCCAATCGGAATTAAGGTAGGAATATTCTGATTGGCTGATGGAATCCAATCAGCCAATCAGATTGAGCTCGCATTCTATTGGCTGTTCCGATCAGCCAATAACATGCAAGCTCAATCTGATTGGCTGATTGGATCAGCCAATCGGATTGAACTTGAATCTGATTGGCTGATTCCATCAGCCAATCAGAATATTCCTACCTTAATTCCGATTGGCTGATAGAATCCTATCAGCCAATCGGAATTCAAGGGACGCCATCTTGGATGACGTCATTTAAAGGAACCGTCATTCGGCGAGTAGGCGTCGCTTGAAGAGGTTGGATCCGCGTCGGCTGGGAAGAAGATGGCTCTGCTCCGCTCCGGAAGAAAGAAGATTGAAGATGCGACTTGATAGAAGACTTCATCCTGATGATGGACTTCCGACTTCAGCCCGATGATGGAGTTCTTCAGCCGCCGCTTGGATCAAGACTTCGGACTCTCTTCTGGACCGATCGCTGAACCCGGTGAGGTGAAGACAAGGTAGGGAGATCTTCAGGGGCTTAGTGTTAGGTTTATTTAAGGGGGGTTTGGGTTAGATTAGGGGTATGTGGGTGGTGGGTTGTAATGTTGGGGGGGTATTGTATGTTTTTTTTTACAGGCAAAAGAGCTGAATTCTTTGGGGCATGCCCCGCAAAGGGCCCTTTTCAGGGCTGGTAAGGTAAAAGAGCTTTGAACTTTTTTAATTTAGAATAGGATAGGGCATTTTTTTATTTTGGGGGTCTTTGTTATTTTATTAGGGGGCTTAGAGTAGGTGTAATTAGTTTAAAATTGTTGTAATATTTTTCTAATGTTTGTAAATATTTTTTTATTTTTTGTAATTTAGTTCTTTTTTATTTTTTGTACTTTAGTTAGTTTATTTCATTGTAGTTATTTGTAGGTATTTTATTTAATTAATTTATTGATAGTGTAGCGTTAGGTTTAATTGTAGGTAATTTTAGGTAGTTTATTTAATTAATTTATTGATAGTGTAGTGTTAGGTTTAATTGTAACTTAGGTTAGGATTTATTTTACAGGTAATTTTTTAATTATTTTAACTATTTTAGCTATTAAATAGTTATTAACTATTTAATAGCTATTGTACCTGTTTAAAATAATTACAAAGTTGCCTGTAAAATAAATATTAATCCTAAAATAGCTACAATATAATTATAATTTATATTGTAGCTATATTAGGGTTTATTTTACAGGTAAGTATTTAGCTTTAAATAGGAATAATTTATATAATAAGAGTTAATTTATTTCGTTAGATTTAAATTATATTTAACTTAGGGGGGTGTTAGTGTTAGGGTTAGACTTAGCTTTAGGGGTTAATCCATTTATTAGACTAGCGGCGAGATCCGATCGGCAGATTAGGGGTTAATTATTGTAGGTAGCTGGCGGCGACGTTGTGGGGGGCAGATTAGGGGTTTATAAATAGGGGTCGGCGGTGTTAGGGGCAGCAGATTAGGGGTACATAGGTATAATGTAGGTTGCGGCGGTATACGGAGCGGCAGATTAGGGGTTAAAAAAATATGCAGGTGTCAGCGATAGCGGGGGCGGCAGATTAGGGGTTAATAAGTGTAAGGCTAGGGGTGTTTAGACTCGGGGTACATGTTAGGGTGTTAGGTGCAGACTTAGGAAGTGTTTCCCCATAGTAAACAATGGGGCTGCGTTAGGAGCTGAACGCTGCTTTTTTGCAGGTGTTAGGTTTTTTTTCAGCTCAAACTGCCCCATTGTTTCCTATGGGGGAATTATGCACGAGCACTTTTTTGAAGCTGGCCGCGTCCGTAAGCAACGCTGGTATTTAGAGTTGCAGTGGCGGTAAATATGCTCTACGCTCCCTTTTTTGGAGCCTAATGCAGCCCTTCTGTGAACTCTAAATACCAGCGGTATTTAAAAGGTGCGGGGGGAAAAAAGCATGCGTAGCTAACGCACCCCTTTGGCCGCAGAACTCTAAATCTAGCCGAAAATAATTTAAATCTTATTAACTATAGTATTCCTATTTAAAACTAAATACTTACCTGTGAAATAAACCCTAATATAGCTACAATATAACAAATAATTATATTGTAGCTGTTTTAGGATTTATATTTATTTTACAGGCAACTTTGTATTTATTTTAACTAGGTACAATAGCTATTAAATAGTTATTTACTATTTAATAGCTACCTAGTTAAAATAATTACAAAATTACCTGTAAAATAAATCCTAACCTAAGTTACAATTAAACCTTACACTACACTATCAATAAATTAATTAAATAAATTACCTACAATTACATACAATGAAATAAACTAAACTAAATTACAAAAAAAAACAAACACTAAATTGCAAAAAATAAAAAAAAAGATTACAAGAATATTAGGCTAATTACACCTACTCTAAGCCCCCTAATAAAATAACCCCCCCAAAATAATAAAGCTCCCTAGCCTATTCTAAATTAAAAAGTAATCAGCTCTTTTACCAGCCCTTAAAAGGGCTTTTTGCAAGGCATGCCCCAAAGTAATCAGCTCTTTTGCCTGTAAAAAAAAATACAACCCCCCCCCAACATTAAAACCCACCACCCACATACCCCTACTCTAACCCAAACCCCCCTTAAATAAACCTAACACTACCCCCCTGAAGATCTCCCTACCTTGAGTCGTGTTCACCCAGCCGGGCCGAAGTCTTCATCCGATGGGGCAGAAGAGGACATCAAGACCGGCAGAAGTCTTCATCCTATCCGCGAAGAAGAGGACATCCGGACCGGCAGACATCTTCATCCAAGCGGTATCTTCTATCTTCATCCATCCGGAGCGGAGAGGAGCCATCTTCTTCCAGCCGACGTGGATCCATCCTCTTCAACCGACGCCTACTCGCTGAATGAAGGTTCCTTTAAATTACGTCATCCAAGATGACGTCCCTCGAATTCCGATTGGCTGATAGGATTCTATCAGCCAATCAGAATTAAGGTAGGAAAAATCTGATTGGCTGATTAAATCAGCCAATCAGATTCAAGTTCAATCCGATTGGCTGATCCAAACAGCCAATCAGATTGAGCTCGCATTCTATTGGCTATTCCGATCAGCCAATAGAATGTGAGCTCAATCTGATTGGCTGATTTAATCAGTCAATCAGATTTTTCCTACCTTAATTCCGATTGGCTGATAGAATCCTATCAGCCAATCAGAATTTGAGGGACGTCATCTTGGATGACGTCATTTAAAGGAACCTTCATTCGGCGAGTAGGCGTCGGTTGAAGAGGATGGATCCGCGTCGGCTGGAAGAAGATGGCTCTGCTCCGGATGGATGAAGATAGAAGATGCCACTTGGATGAAGATG
Organism: Bombina bombina; assembly: GCF_027579735.1. Taxonomy (NCBI): domain Eukaryota; kingdom Metazoa; phylum Chordata; class Amphibia; order Anura; family Bombinatoridae; genus Bombina; species Bombina bombina. The sequence continues at coordinate 1,045,545,646 of NC_069499.1, forward strand.
TCTGCCGATCCGGATGTCCTCTTCTGCCCAGATAGGATGAAGACTTCTGCCGGTCTGAATGTCCTCTTCTGCCCCATCGGATGAAGACTTCGGCCCGGCTGGGTGAACACTCAAGGTAGGGAGATCTTCAGGGGGGTAGTGTTAGGTTTATTTAAGGGGGGTTTGGGTTAGAGTAGGGGTATGTGGGTGGTGGGTTTTAATGTTGGGGGGTTGTATTTTTTTTTATAGGCAAAAGAGCTGATTACTTTGGGGCATGCCCCGCAAAAAGCCCTTTTAAGGGCTGGTAAAAGAGCTGGTTACTTTTTAATTTAGAATAGGGTAGGGACCTTATATTATTTTGGGGGGCTTTTTTATTTTATTAGGGGTCTTAGAGTAGGTGTAATTAGCCTAATATTCTTGTAATCTTTTTTTATTTTTTGTAATTTAGTGTTTGTTTGTTTTTTGTAATTTAGTTTAGTTTATTTAATTGTATGTAATTGTAGCTAATTTATTTAATTAATTTATTGATAGTGTAGTGTTAGGTTTAATTGTAACTTAGGTTAGGATTTATTTTACAGGTAATTTTGTAATTATTTTAACTAGGTAGCGATTAAATAGTAAATAACTATTTAATAGCTATTGTACCTAGTTAAAATAAATACAAAGTTGCCTGTAAAATAAAAATAAATCCTTAATTAGCTACAATATAATTATTCATTATATTGTAGCTATATTAGGGTTTATTTTACAGGTAAGTATTTAGTTTTAAATAGGAATACATTAGTTAATAAGATTTAATTTATTTTGTTAGATTAAAATTATATTTAATTTAGGGAGGTGTTAGGTTTATGGTTAGACTTAGCTTTAGGGGTTAATACATTTATTATAGTAGTGGCGAGGTCCGGTCGGCAGATTAGGGGTTAATACTTGAAGTTAGGTGGCGGTGATGTTAGGGAGGGCAGATTAGGGGTTAATACAATTTATTATAGTGTTTGTGAGGCGGGAGTACGGCGGTTTAGGGGTTAATACATTTATTATAGTGGCGGCGAGGTCCGGTCGGCAGATTAGGGGTTAATATGTGTAGTTAGGTAGCGGCGACATTGGGGGGGGGCAGATTAGGGGTTAATAAATATTATGTAGGTGTCGGCGATGTTAGGGGCAGCAGATAAGGGGTTCATAGGGATAATGTAGGAGGCGGCGGTGTGCAGTCGGCAGATTAGGGGTTAAAAATATTTATTATAGTGGCGTGATGTGGGGGGACCTCGGTTTAGGGGTACATAGGTAGTTTATGGGTGTTAGTGTACTTTTAGAGCACAGTAGTTAAGAGCTTTATAAACCGGCGTTAGCCCATAAAGCTCTTAACTACTAACTTTTTTTGGCGTTAGGAGTCTTGTCGGTAGAGGGTGTACCGCTCACTTCAGCCAAGACTCTAAATACCGGCGTTAGGAAGATCCCATTGAAAAGATAGGATACGCAATTGGCGTAAGGGGATCTGCGGTATGGAAAAGTCGCAGCTTGAAAGTGAGCGTTACACCCTTTCCTGCCTGACTCTAAATACCAGCGGGCGGCCAAAAGCAGCGTTAGGACCCCTTAACGCTGCTTTTGACAGCTAACTCAGAACTCTAAATCTAGGTGAATGTGTGTGTAAAAATGAAAATGAAAAATTTACCACCATACACTTTCTCCAATATTTTTGGCTAAAACGGTTGCATGACAGCACACCATATACAATACCTTGGGGTGTCAACATTTCAAATATATACACTTTCATGGCAATAAATAAAACTTGAGTATGTGATAGGCCCCAAACTAAAGATTGGCCTATCAGAAGAAATGCTCTCACTTTTAACTAAAATTACAAGTCATAAAATTGTAACAGGACCTTCCCAGATCCTAACAAACCTATGCATGGGGGGCATAGGTATCTTGCAGAAAACAACCTGAAGTGTTTTCTTGCAATAACTTACAACAGGCTCTCCTAAATCACAGCCAAAATGCAATGTGTGTTTAAAAATAAAAAAATACCACCACACACTTTCTCATTTTTTTTTAGGCTAAAACAATTGCATCAAAGGCATCAAAACACTCCATATACAATACCTTGGGGTGTCAACATCTGAAATATATGTACGTTCATGGTGAGCAAATAAATTGGGGTATGTAAAAAGGGCCCCCAAAAGAAGATAGGAAAAGAAGAAATGTTAAATTTGAAAAAAATCACAAACACATGTCAGATATTTGGCATTGCAAACCCCAAACAACCCAACAAACCTATGCATAGTAGATCTAGCTGAACAAATATTGGGGTGTTCTTTGGCAGTAACACATAACAGGAACTGAGAACCCATGTCTAAAGTACAATGCGTGTTAAAAATAACACTAAAAATTTACTACCCATAAATTTGACAAAGACTGGTGGTTGAATTAGTGCATGTAAAGTGTTAAAATACCTACATTTTAAATACCCTAGGCTGTCTACTTTTCAATTATATAAGGTATGATGGGACAAATTACATTGGCTTTAAAAATGTCCCAAATAGGACATGGGTGCATGGTAACAGATGTGAAAATTTCAAGTTGGAAAACTGGAATGTGCCCCCTAAACATAAGGCCTTTTAGCCCCACAGAGAACCCGACACACCTATACATGTGTGGTATCACTATACTCAGGAGATGTTGCTGAACACATATAGGGGTGTTCTTTGGCAGTAACACATAACAGAAACTCAGAATCCATGCCTAAAGTACAATGTGTGTGAAAATAACACAAAAAACTGACTACCCAAATGTTTGACGAAGACTGGTGGTTGAATTAGTGCATGGAAAGTTTTAAAATACCAGCATTTCAAATACCCTAGGGAGTCTAATTTTTAAAAATATGTGATTTGATGGGGGTAAATTACATTGGCCGGCTTAAAAAAATGTCCCAGATAGGACATGGGTGCATGGTGATCTGATGTGAAAATTCCAAGTTGGAAAACTGGAATGCGCCCCCTAAAAATAAGGCCTTTTAGCCCCCCAGAGAACCTGACACACCTATTCATGGGTGGTATCACTATACTCAGGAGATGTTGCTGAACACATATTAGGGTGTTCTTTGGCAGTAACACATAACAGAAACTCAGAATCCATGCCTAAGGTACAATTTGTGTGAAAAATAACACAAAAAAATGACTGCTCAAAAGTTTGAAAAAGACTGGTGGTTGAATCAGTGAATGAAAAGTGTTAAAATACCAACATTTCAAATACCCTAAGGTGTCTACTTTTCAAAAATATATGGTTTGATGGAAGTAAATTACATTGGCCATTTAAATGTCTTAAATAGGACATGGGTGCATGATGACCTGATGTGAAAATTCCAAGTTGGAAAACTGGAATGCACTACCTAAAAATAAGGCCTTTTAGCCCCCAGAGAACCCAATACACCTAGAACCCAATACACCTATACATGGGTGGTATCACTGTACTCAAGAGATGTTGCTGAACACATATTGGGGTGTTCTTTGGCAGTAACACATAACAGTACCTGAGAATCCATGCCTAAAGTACAATGTGTGTGAAAAATAACACAAAAAAATGACTACTCAAAAGTTTGACTAAGACTAGTGGTTGAATCAGTGCATGGAAAGTGTTAAAATACCAGCATTTCAAATACCCTAGGGTGTTTAATTTTCACAAATATATGGTTTGATGGGGGTAAATTACATTGGCTGACTTCAAAAATGTCTCAAATTGTACATGGGTGCATGATGACCATATGTGAAAATTCCAAGTTGGAAAACTTAAATGTGCCCCCTAAAAATAAGGCCTTTTATCTCCCAGAGAACCCAACACACCTATACATGGGTTGTATCACTGTACTCAGGAGATGTTGTTGAACACATATAGGGGTGTTCTTTGGCAGTAAACCTAAAGTTCTTTTTTTCAAACTTTTGCATATATACCCCAAGTTTAATACCTTATACATGTGAAGGGTTATCAGTGTTACAATGTAACTTTTGCTAATTTTGGAAAAAAAAATTATGCTTACCTGATAAATGTATTTATTTCTGGATATGGTGAGTCCACGGCTTGAGGACTGTTGGGAATATCACTCCTTATCCCTTCCTTACCCACAACTCCCAGTCATTCGACCGAAGGGAAATAGAGAAAAAAGAGTAACACAAGTTGTAGAGGTGCCTGAGGTTATAGTCAAAAAAGGTTACAGTTTAAAAAGTTTAAAATAAAGGATGGGACCGTAGACTCCATATCCAGAAATAAATAAATGTATCAGGTAAGCATACATTTTGTTTTTCTTTCCTAAGATATGGTGAGTCCACGGCTTGATTAATTACTGTTTGGAACCAATACCCAAGCTAGAGAACACAGATAAATAGGGAGGGACAAGACAGGCAGTCCTAAACAGAAGGCACCACCGCTTGAAGAACCTTTCTCCAAAAAGAAGCCTCAGCCGAGACAAAAATATAAAATTTGGAAAATTCGAAAAAAGTATGTAGAGAACAATGTAGATCTAACTCTGGCACTCCCCACTTGAGGACTAAACTGGAAAACACCTCCGGATGGAGTTCCCACTCCCCGGGATGAAAAGTCTGTCTGCTCAGAAAATCCACTTCCCAGTTGTCTACTCCTGGAATGTGGATGGCAGATAGACAGAAATTGTGGGTCTCTGCCCACTGAAGAATCAGAGTAACCTCCTTCATGGCTAAGGAACTCCGAGTTCCTCCCTGTTGATTGATGTAAGCCACAGAGGTTATGTTGTCTGACTGGAACCTGATAAACTGGGCTGAGGACAACTGAGGCCAAGCCAATAGAGCATTGTAAATCGACTTCAACTCCAAGATGTTGATGGGAAGAGCAGACTCCTTCCGAGTCCAAAGGCCCATAGCTTTTAATGAGTTCCAGACTGCTCCCCCACCCAGCAGGCTGGCATCTATGGTCACAATCACCCAGGAAGGTCTCCAAAAGCATGTGCCCTGAGACAGATGTTCCTGAGAAATCCACCACAGGTGAGAGTCCCTTGACGACTGATCTAACTCTATTCTCTGAGATAGATCCGCATGGTCGCCATTCCATGCTGTCTGAGCATGCACAACTGGAGAGCTTTCAAATGGAAGCGAGCAAAAGGAATGATGTCCATGGAAGCCACGATCAGATTGATTACCTGTATACATTGAGCCATTGAAGGATAAGCCGTGGCCTGAAGAGAGAGGCAAGAGGAAATTATTTTGTTTTTCCTGACCTCTGTCAGAAAAATCTTCATCAATAGAGAATCTACTATGGTCCCTAAGAACACTACTTTTGTAGCAGGGGAAAGGGAGCTTTTTTTTCCAGCTTCACATTCCATCTGTGGGAACAAAGAAAAGACAACAATATCTCTGTGTGAGATTTTCTTTTTAAAAAGATGGCACATGAACCAATATGTCATCCAGGTAGGGTGCCACAGCAATTCCACAAGAACGGATCACTGCCAAAAGAGCCCCCAGAATCTTTGAAAAAAATATGGGAGCCGTGGCTAGACCAAATGGAAGGGCCATGAAATGGAAATGTTTGTCCAGAAAGGCAAATCTCAGGAATCTGTAATGGTCCCTGTGAATAGGAACATGAAGATATGCATCCTTTAGGTCTATGGTTGTCATGAACTGAACTTCTTGTACTAAAGGAAGAATGGAGCGTATAGTCTCCATCTTGAGGGATGGAACTTTGAGAAACTTGTTTAGACACTTCCAGTCTAGAATGGGATGGAAAGTTCCCTCTTTTTTGGGAACCACAAATAGGTTGGAGTAGAACCCGAGACCCTGTTCCTGCACTGGAAATGGAACTATCACTCCCAGGGATGAAAGATGTTGTATATATTTCAAGTACGCCTCTCTCTTTATCTGGTCTGCAGATAACCTTGAGAGATGGAATCTGCCTCTGGGAGGAAAAGTCTTGAATTTTAATTTGTAACCCTAGGATACTATGTCCACAGTCCAGGGATCTGGGACATCTCATATCCAGGCTTGAAAGAACGGAGAAAGTCTGCCCCCCACCTGATCCGATCCCGGATAGGGGGCAAACCCTTCATGCTAATTTGGAATCAGCTGCAGGTTTCTTTGATTGTTTCCCCTTGTTACAAGACTGGTTGGGTTTCCAACTTGGATTGTTCCTGCTTGGAAGAAGAAGGGGAAGGCTTTCCTCTGAAGTTACGAAAGGAACAAAAAATACTCTGACGTCCTTTAGGCCTATTCTTCTTTTCTTGAGGTAGAAAATACCCTTTTCCACCTGTAATATCAGAGATAATTTCTGCCAAACCGGGTCCAAACAAGGTTTTGCCCTTGTAAGGAATCAATACAATAGTAATAAAAATATTACTATAATAACCCTTGGCGCTAAAATATAGCTTAAATTGGTAGTGCAAAAAACTCTATTAGTATATACTATAAACAATAGATTCACTTATTGAGGTTATTCTAACTAGATACAAATATATTAAATATACCCTTAAATATATGAGTAAATAAATATTTCAAATGGGTTAAATAAATATAAGTGGCAGATCCGTTTAGGGATGCGCTTGAGGATGAATTAGATCGATAGAAGAGAGTAGTAGTGCAAGTAAAAAATGAACAAATTTTATTACAATCTTAATCATACATCCAAATAAAAATACTTTCTAAAACCAAAATTTATCTAAAAACACACTGATCAGGCGTTTAACAATGTAGTATCAATAAACTAAAAAATCCCTATGTACCAAATAAAAATAAAATTAAATAAAATTACATTAAATAAAATACATAAACAATAAAATAACAGTGAATTAAACAACCACTATTGCAAATGGTTATTTCAAGGCAAAGAACAAAGATCCCAATGGGAACCAAGGAAGATCCACGTCAGCTGGAAGTTTGAGATGTTTATCCGGAGACCGAAAATGTTCTCTGAAGTCCCAGCTGCCTCTCTATAGCGGTCCTGGATTAGATCACTGCTGGATAAGTCACCGCAAAGAAATCTCTTGTCTTTAAGGTCTGTAGCAGCACTCGCACCAAACAGACCCGCTTGTGCTCTGGGTCTCCGTGCGGTCTCGACGCTGGCAATTAGTTCCAGTCACCTGTGTAATAGAAGAGTGGGCGGAGCAACGCGTTTCAGCCTGGTCTGGGCCTTTGTCAAGCTCCTGATAGATGGGAGATCAGGTCTTTTAAACCGTCACTCATGCGTATGAATGGTTAAGCTCTAATTCAAAAAAAGGAAGTCTTAATACAGATACAAGATTGATACATTTTTACCGATTTCAACTATTGTTACTTTCGGCTCTTGTGTATAATACATTTATTCACAGATGCACAATTTGCCTTTTGAGTTTCATGTTCAACATATAAGATTAAAGTTAAAATTCGAAAATAAACATTCATTATTTTGGTGTTGTGTTTAAACTAATAATGTTTCAACCATTTCTTGACATTATATACATTAATAAAAACATTTATACACTGTGTGCAGAATTATTAGGCAAATGAGTATTTTGACCACATCATCCTCTTTATGCATGTTGTCTTACTCCAAGCTGTATAGGCTTGAAAGCCTACTACCAATTAAGCATATTAGGTGATGTGCATCTCTGTCATGAGAAGGGGTGTGGTCTAATGACATCAACACCCTATATCAGGTGTGCATAATTATTAGGCAACTTCCTTTCCTTTGGCAAAATGGGTCAAAAGAAGGACTTGACAGGCTCAGAAAAGTCAAAAATAGTGAGACATCTTGCAGAGGGATGCAGCACTCTTAAAATTGCAAAGCTTCTGAAGCGTGATCATCGAACAATCAAGCGTTTCATTCAAAATAGTCAACAGGGTCGCAAGAAGCGTGTGGAAAAACCAAGGCGCAAAATAACTGCCCATGAACTGAGAAAAGTCAAGCGTGCAGCTGCCAAGATGCCACTTGCCACCAGTTTGGCCATATTTCAGAGCTGCAACATCACTGGAGTGCCCAAAAGCACAAGGTGTGCAATACTCAGAGACATGGCCAAGGTAAGAAAGGCTGAAAGAGGACCACCACTGAACAAGACACACAAGCTGAAACGTCAAGACTGGGCCAAGAAATATCTCAAGACTGATTTTTCTAAGGTTTTATGGACTGATGAAATGAGAGTGAGTCTTGATGGGCCACATGGATGGGCCCGTGGCTGGATTGGTAAAGGGCAGAGAGCTCCAGTCCGACTCAGACGCCAGCAAGGTGGAGGTGGAGTACTGGTTTGGGCTGGTATCATCAAAGATGAGCTTGTGGGGCCTTTTCGGGTTGAGGATGGAGTCAAGCTCAACTCCCAGTCCTACTGCCAGTTTCTGGAAGACACCTTCTTCAAGCAGTGGTACAGGAAGAAGTCTTCAAGAAAAACATGATTTTCATGCAGGACAATGCTCCATCACACGCGTCCAAGTACTCCACAGCGTGGCTGGCAAGAAAGGGTATAAAAGAAGAAAATCTAATGACATGGCCTCCTTGTTCACCTGATCTGAACCCTATTGAGAACCTGTGGTCCATCATCAAATGTGAGATTTACAAGGAGGGAAAACAGTACACCTCTCTGAACAGTGTCTGGGAGGCTGTGGTTGCTGCTGCACGCAATGTTGATGGTGAACAGATCAAAACACTGACAGAATCCATGGATGGCAGGCTTTTGAGTGTCCTTGCAAAGAAAGGTGGCTATATTGGTCACTGATTTGTTTTTGTTTTGTTTTTGAATGTCAGAAATGTATATTTGTGAATGTTGAGATGTTATATTGGTTTCACTGGTAAAAATAAATAATTGAAATGGGTATATATTTGTTTTTTGTTAAGTTGCCTAATAATTATGCACAGTAATAGTCACCTGCACACACAGATATCCCCCTAAAATAGCTATTACTAAAAACAAACTAAAAACTACTTCCAAAACTATTCAGCTTTGATAATAATGAGTTTTTTGGGTTCATTGAGAACATGGTTGTTGTTCAATAATAAAATTAATCCTCAAAAATACAACTTGCCTTATAATTCTGCACTCCCTGTACAATTCATAAATGTGATTAATATTGGTATGTCTAGAACTTCATTAATATAGCGATCATTTTTACTTATAATGATTTTAGGACTAAATATAAAAAAGGGGAATTCATTTTTCACTTGCACCCCCTTTCTCATCATCCAACCTAAGCACACAGGAAAAAAGTATTAAAAGTAAGGATTATGCCAGTAAAAAGGATGACAACCAGTAGTATACATATTAGAAAAACTCATACAACTCTCTGCGCCAGTTATATTATCCCCAGTGTTAACTCTTGTTACTCCTTATGTATATCCGCTAGATAACCATACAGTAGTCAAATCAGATACCCTTAACAGATATAAGTTTGTATTAAGAGTAATAGTAGTAGTAATAGTTATAAAGATTAAAGGGAAAGACGGGAGGGGAGAGAGGAGGGGGAATAATACAATTAGGAGAGCATAATTATTCTCAAAGAAAACACCCTATATCAAAATCTAAGTTTAAACCATTCGGTTTTAGTGATTTTAAGTCAAAAATCCATTTGGTCTCCTTTTTTAATAGTTCTGACTGTGTATTTCCCCCTCTCCAATTCTTCTTCAACTTATCTATACCCATATATGAAAAACACCTCAGATCTCCCATTACAAGTAATGAAGTGTTTTGGTATAGGGAGATCTTTATTCCTATCTAGATCGTATTTCTCAATCGACCAGATGTGTTCACGAATCCGGTCGCGTAGGGGTCTTTCCGATTCCCCTACATATTGCTTGCCACATTTGCATTGTATTAGATAGATAACCGATTTATCTGAGCACCTTATAGTGTCTCTAATTTTATAAGATTTTCCTGTGACAGTTGATTTGAATTCCTTCTCTTTTTTAGAGTGTTTACACGCCTTACAAGTCAGGCATGGAAAAAAACCTTTTAAGGTTCTTCCTTCTAAATCTATTTGTTTTTCCTTATTCAAGATCTTATGTCTATTTTTGTTTTCAGTTGGTGCCAGGATAGACTTTAAATTTCAAGCTTTTTTATAAATGATTTGTGTTTTTTTAGGGAGTAGGGGGCCTATTAACTCGTCATTCTTTAAAATTCCCCAGTGTTTATTTAGTATTTTCTCTATCAGAAACTTATTATTACTATAATTTGTAATAAATGGAATAAATAAATTATCTTCTTTAGCTTGTTGACTTTTTTTAGAGGTTTTACTATTTTTATTTCCATTTTTATTCTTATTTACCAGATCACATCTATTTACTTGTCTTATTTATTGTCTTATTTCCTCTATCTTTTTGTCATTATAGCCCCTATCTACAAATTTTTGTTTCAGTTTTTCAGACTGGCTATCAAAATCAATTAGACTTGTGCAGTTTTTCTTTATACGCAAAAACTGCCCTTTATGGATATTATCAATACATCTTGGATGGTGACAGCTCGTGTGGTGGATATAGCTGTTTGCATCCACATTTTTAAATGTGTTTTTGAATGTATTTTATTATTCACAGGGAATAGTTCTAAATCTAGAAAATTCACACTTTTTTTGCTTTTTTCACAAGTAAAACGAAGATTCATCTCATTATTATTCATGCTTTCAATAAACTCATTTAGCTTAGCTTCATCACCTCTCCAAATAATAAGGATATCATCTATATAGCGTTTGTAGGACACCAGGTTTGCTCCAAAGTTAGTATTGCTGAGAAAAAAATACTCCCAAAAACCCATAAACAAATTTGCATAACTTGGAGCAAACCTGGTGCCCATTGCTGTTCCCCTCTCTTGATTGAAAAACTGGGATTCATAACTGAAGAAATTGTGTGTCAAAATGAATTTGATAGAGTCTATGAGGAACCCTTTCTGTTCCTCTTTCAAGGTCTCATCTTTATCTAAAAAGTACTTAACAGCTACTATATGTCATGATATTTATACAGGTATATAACAACGTCACATCACACGTGGCAAGGAGGTAATCCTCCTGCCAGGTGATGGTGTCTACTAGTTTCAGAACATCTGTGGAATCTTTTAAATATGACGGTAATACCTTGACATATTTTTGTAAAAAAATATCCAGATATTCCGATAAATTTGCTGTCAGGGATCCGATTCCTGAGATAATCGGCCTACCTGGTGGATTAATTAGTGTTTTGTGAATTTTTGGTAGGCAATATAGTAGGGGAATTTTCGGGAATTTGGGCATTATATAGCCTCTCTCTTTATCATTAAGTATTCCTTTGTCATATGCAGAATCTATTAGTTTTATCAGTTCTTCATTATATCTTTTCGTTGGATCACTCAATAGTTTTTTATAAGTGTCATTATCTTTTACAATATTCTCACACATTATTTGATAGTCCGCTCGATCTAAAATGACTATTCCCCCGCCCTTGTCTGCGGGCTTTATAATTATGTCATCCATCTCCAATTCACTAATAATCATTAGTTGTTTCCTACTTAGATTACTGTATGTTTTATTTATTTTATCCTCAGTCAGATTTTCAATGTCCCTCAGGACTAATTGTACTTATTGCTCTATAACTTGCAAAAAAAAGCAAAGAACATGTAAACATTGGGTATTTCTAAACTCAAGACAAAAGGTAAAAACTATTTAGCATGGTTGTTTTTTGGTGGTTGTAGATGTGTAACAGATTTTGGGGGTCAAAGTTAGAAAAAGTGTGTTTTTTTAAATTTTAACGACGTCACATCACACGTGGCAAGGAGGTAATCCTCCTGCCAGGTGATGGTGTCTACTAGTTTCAGAACATCTGTGGAATCTTTTAAATATGACGGTAATACCTTGACATATTTTTGTAAAAAAATATCCAGATATTCCGATAAATTTGCTGTCAGGGATCCGATTCCTGAGATAATCGGCCTACCTGGTGGATTAATTAGTGTTTTGTGAATTTTTGGTAGGCAATATAGTAGGGGAATTTTCGGGAATTTGGGCATTATATAGCCTCTCTCTTTATCATTAAGTATTCCTTTGTCATATGCAGAATCTATTAGTTTTATCAGTTCTTCATTATATCTTTTCGTTGGATCACTCAATAGTTTTTTATAAGTGTCATTATCTTTTACAATATTCTCACACATTATTTGATAGTCCGCTCGATCTAAAATGACTATTCCCCCGCCCTTGTCTGCGGGCTTTATAATTATGTCATCCATCTCCAATTCACTAATAATCATTAGTTGTTTCCTACTTAGATTACTGTATGTTTTATTTATTTTATCCTCAGTCAGATTTTCAATGTCTCTCAGGACTAATTGTACTTATTGCTCTATAACTTGCAAAAAAAAGCAAAGAACATGTAAACATTGGGTATTTCTAAACTCAAGACAAAAGGTAAAAACTATTTAGCATGGTTGTTTTTTGGTGGTTGTAGATGTGTAACAGATTTTGGGGGTCAAAGTTAGAAAAAGTGTGTTTTTTTTAATTTTTTTCATCATATTTTATAATTTTTTATAGTAAATTATAAGATATGATAAAAAATAATGATATCTTTAGAAGGTACATTTAATGGCAAGAAAAGCGGTATATAATATGTGTGGGTACAGTAAATGAGTAAGAGGAAAATTACAGCTAAACACAAATACAGCAGAAATGTAAAAACAGCCCTGGTCCCTAATGGTAAGAAAATTGAAAAATGGTCCGGTCACTAAGGGGTTAAATCCTTTTTTTTTGTAGTTTGGCAGATATTGATTTCTGAACTTCCTACAGTATTGTACAGTAAAGTATGGTCAGTGTTGTTGTTTTTTACAATGATCACAATCCTAAAAATGCTTCTGCCATTCATAGCTCTGAAGCTCAAAATCATTTACTCCAGAAAACAACACAACATTGCTATCCAGATTGTTAATCTCAAAATTTCATAATCCAAAACCCAATTGCACAGGTTTAGAGACAAACACAATGATGACTTAATGGGTTTAATGATTACATCACATTGGATCTGTATGCTGATTAATCCCTTTTAATAGTGTGTAGTGATGCTTATAGGTGACATGTGTGTAATTAACCTGTTGTGTTCCAAATCCATAGACATATGTGTATGTCTCTGCAAGATATTTGAACAGGTACATTGTCAGAATAGTAGGCAGATGTGTTATTTGTGTTATTGATTTGGCTAATTTTTATTAGTATATAAGTGCTCATTTTTTAATGTTTGAATCTCTTTGGTGACCCTGCTTCTTATCTCATCAAATATGATGGGGTAATGTCAGTATTTTGCCCATGTACAAAACCAATGTTACACTCAAAAACTTTAAAAAAAAATTGAAACTCTGGGGTTTATCAAGTACTTTTAACAGTGGAATTCAATATGGAAAAATGGCCCAAAGATCAGTAAAACAGGACTTGCACGTGTTAAGCATAGGGTCATTTTTCACCTAAATAGTGCTGCTAACAAACAATAAAAATGTGATTGAAAAGTACATTGTGCCAGTAATTAACAAATGATAGACTGTCATCAGCCACTTATTTTATTGCAATACAATTATTTATTAGTACACATATAAAAAAAAACACTTTAACGTCCCTTTAAATTTTATTTTTAAATCAACTGAGTTGTAAGAAAAATAATAATGTCATGTGTGCTTTTTCTCTATTCAAAGCTATTTCCATTTTCTTTAAATGTTCTATCATTTTCAGTTATTATTATTGAATAAATAACTGCAGCAGAAAAACAGTATAGTAAGGGGTGAGGTAAGTTATTGAATTATATGAAATTTAATACAATGTAAGTAATTTGTTTCTAAAAAAAAGTTTCTTTAAAACAATATCCTCAAATTCAGCAATATTTAAAAGTTTGCCAATATCCGCTAAATTTTATGAAAGACACCTCTGACTGGTGACATTGTTTCTTTTTATAAGGTCTGCCAACCTATCAGACAGGCTGCAAAGCTTCTCAGAATGCAGCCAATCAGAGTGAATTAAGTTGAATTTTCAATTCACACTAACCACTCCCACTCTTGCTTCTTGGCTTGCTAAGGGAATTCTCAGGATATCTATATTTGGCCTTGATATTGGATTGGTATACTGACACCTTTGTTTATATACCTCCAAACATTTCCTGGAGACTTTCCAGGATGTGAGAGGATAAAAAGCTTGTGGGAAGTGACCAACCTGCATTTTGTGGGTAGGATAGTGTAGGGAGGGGTGGGATGTGGGTGGTTCATGAGCATGGCTACATTGGCTGCTGCATCTTCAGATGGACTGTGAGTATGCCTGGGAGGGTTGTGGGATTAGACAGTCCCTCAAAATATAGACAATAAATGGCTATGGGTGGTTAGTGAGTCAGAGCTCCCAACCCATGACAATCCTGCAGGACGGTATTTGTTTGTCCCTTTTAATTCTTTGCCTTTATTCTGAATGCCTTCTCTGGCTTATATTCTGTCTGGACACTTATTCTTTTGCCTCTGGATACCCTGCTTGCATGCTGTTTGATTAACCTTGTTGTTGATACGTCTCAGTAGTGTCCTCCAACGTGTTACGTATTGTAATTATGAATATTAATAATTAATAGCAGTATAAAACTATTGTCAGCAATATCTACAATTAATATAGCAGAACTTTGTCAATACACTTCAGTAAGATATTAAATCACTACTAAGATATCTATAAATTTGACAACAATATTATTATTCAAAATTTATATTTTATCCTTTGTTCTAATCATTTATCTTTATAGACACATTGAATTATATTTATATAAAAACTAGATTATGAATCAATTAAACACGCTTATTCTGTTACAATTTTCTATACAAAACAGATCATAAAATATATCTCTAAAAATTAACCTTACTCACAATGAATCACTTATTAAAATACCACAAATAAGAATACTAGAACAGTCTATAATTATCCAGCAATTTTTACTCCAATACCAAAATATGCTAACTTAACAATGCTTAGTTAACAATATAACAAGATACTTCACACAAATCTTACTAAATCTCAATAAATCTAAGAGAACTTTCAGAAAAGTATAATTAAACTATTTAGCCCACAAATGGTTCTATATAACTTCAATTAAACCACCAGAAATGTAAATACAATAATAAATGCAATTTTTGTAATATATCGCAATAGCTCCAATTAGTTATTAATGCCTGACTCTTTTCTCAATAGTAATTGTCTTAACACTAGTATGCTTAATATATGAAATATACTGGTCTATTTAATGCTAGCGATGTGACTATAAAATACCCCTTCAAATATCAGCTACAATTTAGCTATAGCTTTAGAATACCTTGATTTAAATATTAAATATACTTAACAATTGCTTATACTTTACCAAATACCCATGAGAATTCAGCTTATCCTGGGTTTTTTTGTTGGTCATATAAAAAGGATTATTCCACTATTTTGCAAGGATACAGGCCTCAATTATTTTCTTTCTTATCCTAAAAAAGGGTCCCAACAAAAATGCAGAGAAGATACTAGCACAAATCTGGGTGTTTTTCTCTCAGTCAAAGGTGATTCTGTGTTTGAGTCTGTCCTTTTTTCCAGTGTGTGTGGGCTCTTATCAAAGATATAACCCCTCCTTCTTTGGATACGCACTAATCGGAGCTGAACATCTTATTGGCCCGGGGAAATGTATGTCTTTTAATAGCCAACCCCTCCTGGCTGCAATACCATTTATGAACCATCTGTGGCAGCAGACAACAGAATGCAGCTTTGTTTGTAAACACCACTACAAAAATATTCTTATATATTTTAAAATGTATATTATATATACTCATTAGTTCCTGATATTAATAAATTCATCTGGTCCACATATATGGGACTATCTAATACTACTGAAGATGTGTGTATCAATATCAAACACAAGTAAATTCCCTTTATACCTATAAATATATATCCACTTCCTATATAATTAGATATAGACCTGTGCATAATATTAAATTTATGTAATATACATATAATACATACTTCCTACCGACAATGTCTCTATTATGGCACTTGGGGCTCCATGTACTAAGCAGTCAGCGAGCTACCCACAACAAATCTCGCGTCAAAATTCGCAAACTGATATGTACAAAGCCGTCAATTATGTTAAAACTCGCATCTTTAAAAATGCGAGCGTACTTATCCGCCAAACCTCGCTACCGCTTCATTTTTCACTGTAATTAGACACATTTGACCACCAACTCGCCAAAAACGAATGTACTAAAAAATCTATTTGTCCCGCTCGCTACAATTTCCGCTCCCACCTCGTTATTTTTGCCTCGCCACCTTTTAGGTGGCGGGCAAGGTACAAAACAATAGGAAAGTCAATCTAGACGCCAGTCTAGACATATATAAAAGGCAGTAATATCAGCATTGTACTTACAGCATAACTGGCGTCTAATTTGTCTCTCATTTCCATGTACATAAATTGCTCCCAATTTGTCGACTGTAATTAAAGAGTAATCTATATTTTAAATTTGTATTGTATAGTTGTCAATCTTTATAATTATTTTTATATTAATATTTATATATTATCAGATCCAGATGAAGCCATATCCAAATTGTAAATAAATATTACAAAAATAACGCTCTGTTATCACTCTTCAAAAAATTTTGAACAATAATAAAGTTGTTTAGATAAGTTGAACTTTTATAGGAGCAAAATTCTATTCCTGTGACTACTATGATGTTCGTGACGCCTTGCATGTCACGTGTTAATAATTGGCCAGACAATTCAACTGAAAGTTAAGTACATCAGCTTAGTCGCGGCGAGCGAGGCGTCAAATTTATCAACAATCCGCAACTGCTCGCGGCGGGCTAGACTTGTCTATTTATTGGGGGAATATTAGTACATAGCGACAGCGGACACCATTTCGCCCGCGGCGAGTAACGGCGAGTTTATCCGCATCTACAATGACGGATGAATTGACGGCTTAGTACATGGAGCCCTTAAAAGGATTTTAATACTTTCAGCATGCATTTAATTAATATATCAATTTATATTCTGCTATAACATTGTTTGGAATGCATGAAAACACAGATATGATATACTTCATTGGACAACTTATTTAATGTGTATCCCTTCGCAATGGGAATCTTCTGTCTAATCAGATGTCTGAAATAAAAGAAGCAGTGTTATTATTCTGAGATTTTGGAACATATTTTAAATTTATCAATGTAGCTAATTATTCAATACAGTAGACATTTATCCAATATAGTTTAATTTTCAGATCAATACATATATATATATATATATAGATAGATAGATAGATAGATAGATAGATAGATAGATAGATAGATATTTTCAATATGATCTGAGTATAAATGAAACATTTGAAAATTATACAATTCATATAGATGAGTTTCTAACTTCTCTTTCTGCTATTAAGATTTAAATTCGCATATGCTTTCAGCTACTAACAGGGTTAAAATGCGTCATTTACTTATCTTCCATAGAGCTGTGATGTCTAGAATTCTGTGTATGCAGCCCAGCATGGGATATTTAACTTTCGCAAGCTAAGTGGTTGCCTTCCATAAAAACCTGTTTTTCTGTCCAGACTCTTGGCTCTTCTCCCTAGGGGTTCCTTTGAAGATATCCATCTTTACTAACTGAACAACTGTATCACTCATTTTGTCCTCAACTTGTCTTAAACAGTGAGGGGGGTTGTAGTGGGTAATAGCCCACTCTATTCGTGTTAAGGGAGATATTAGTTGACATGAAATATTAAATGATGTGATACATGTGTAGTTTATTTAATGTTACTTAACAGGTACCCTGACATAATCCCCTTTCCAATTGTATTATATGTAGGACACATGTATTTGAATTGGCTTAAAGTTAGTGGTATTTGGTGAGTGCATTGACAGTATGCATCATAGACAGTCTTATTTTGAAAAGAGTACGTTATTTTTCAATCTTCATATTTATGCTCGTTAGTTAGGCGTCTTTTAAACTACAATACTTCTTCGGTGCATTTGAGGATATGACACTTCATTCTCTCTCTATGACTTGTAGATGGCATGCTCATAACTGGTTAATATGGACCCATTTATCCATAAAGGTATCATTTTTAGGTATCCTAATTTTATAGGTAACTGGATATATTTTGTCAGTAATAACAAAGGGACCCTTCCATGATGGGAGAAACTTCTTCTCCCATCATCTCTCCTATGCCTATCATTAATAATTTTAATAACAAGTCAACAAATAACTCCTGACATAAAATAAGAAGAGGAGCTTTTAAGTGTGATATAAAAAAAAATTGCAAAATGTGCCACCACATTGGCCATGGGCAAACTTATTTTACCTCTCACATAAATAAAAAAAGTTATCCAATCAAGGATATGCTCACTTGTACTTCACACTATGTGATTTATTTGTTGACCTGCAATTGCGGGATCCAATATATTGGCCGTACCATCAGGCTCCTCAGCCATCGATGGTCTGAACACTCATGCAGTGTTATTAACAACAAAAAATCACATAGTGTAATTAGGCATTGACATATTAAACATAATGGTAACTCAGATTGTTATAATATTGTTCCTATTGAATATGTACCTACTTCATATATGTACAATAGATCATTGAGACTTAGGCAGAGGAGGCTTATTAGATCCACAAGCTGAAGACACTCCATCCTTTGGGACTTAATATGAATATCAATTTGGCTGCATTCTAGGTCCTTTGGCTTGTGGATCTGGCACTTATCTCTCTGCTCATTTACCTTGCTTTTTTGTACTTATAATCACAGTTCATTCACTGAGCCTTTTTGTTTTATTGTCGCCACCATGTTGGTGGTTGTTTATTACATTTTTAATTATGATTGGTGCATTATATCTGTCATAATCCAAAATTCATTGTCCACGACAGCCCCCTCACAGAATATCATAGCCCTCATTCATTTCCATGATGTGTTTGATCTTAGCTTTTATTTCTCATGATCATGTATCTAATAATCTATCTCCTACCCTAGCCCTTGCACATATTGTGTAAGTCCTATTGGGCTAATAAATGCAGTAGACTTTAGTTTTTCCATAGATGACATTATCCGAACCTACA
Source organism: Bombina bombina (assembly GCF_027579735.1). Classification (NCBI taxonomy): domain Eukaryota; kingdom Metazoa; phylum Chordata; class Amphibia; order Anura; family Bombinatoridae; genus Bombina; species Bombina bombina. The sequence continues at coordinate 1,045,564,636 of NC_069499.1, forward strand.
GCCTGTTTGGGTATCTTATTATTGCATACTTATCATTTCCTTCCTATTTTCCCTCTGTATATTTGAGATAATTGTATACACATACATTTAGGTTTGAATGTAGTAGATCATATTTTTCCAACTAATGTACAAGGAGTGCTTTTAAATCACAAGGCAAAGGAAAGTAACTTACAAGAAAGTGTATGCATTTATTAAGTAACACATATAATCTAATATCATGGATCCATGTTACATAAAATCTGATAGGTTGAAAATAAAGAGAAATAACAGTCATAGTGTTATGTCTTAAAATCCACTCAAACAAATACAGATACAAATATAAATAAAATAAAGTAAAGTCCAAGTGGTTTGGTAATGTCCTACAAATGTTTCTATTAGTAAATCCGATGTAAAGTGTTTTTTTAGTCCAATAGCAAGTGCTGGAAGAACAGTGCTGAAAAAACTGAAAAAATGTGATTCATTTTGGGGATAATGAGTTCCTCACAACAAATAGTGGTAAAAAGTGGAAAGCAAAATACAAAAAATATAAAAAACATACGGCTAGATTTGGAGTTTTGTCGGTAACGACCCGAAAAACTAACGCCGGCTTTTTTCTGGCCGCACCATAAAAATAACTCTGGTATTGAGAGTCCACATAAAAGCTGCGTTAGGCTCCAAAAAAAGGAGCGTAGAGCATTTTTAACTCAGCTTCAACTCTCGATACCAGAGTTGCTTACGCAAGCGGCCAGCCTCAAAAACGTGCTCGTGCACGATTCTCCCATAGGAAACAATGGGGCTGTTTGAGCTGAAAAAAAAACCTAACACCTGCAAAAAAGCCGCGTTCAGCTCTTAACGCAGCCCCATTGTTTGCTATGCGGTAACCCTTCCTACGTCTGCACCTAACACTCTAACATGTACCCCGAGTCTAAACACCCCTAACCTTACACTTATTAACCCCTAATCTGCCGCCCCCGCTATCGCTGACCCCTGTATATTATTATTAACCACTAATCTGCCGCTCCGTAAACCGCCACTACTTACATTATCCCTATGTACCCCTAATCTGCTGCCCTAACATCGCCGACCCCTATATTATATTTATTAACCCCTAATCTGCCCCCCACAACGTCGCCTCCACCTGCCTACACTTATTAACCCCTAATCTGCCAACCGGACCTGAGCGCTACTATAATAAAGTTATTAACCTCTAATCCGCCTCACTAACCCTATAATAAATAGTATTAACCCCTAATCTGCCCTCCCTAACATCGCTGACACCTAACTTCAATTATTAACCCCTAATCTGCCAACTGGAGCTCACCGCTATTCTAATAAATGTATTAACCCCTAAAGCTAAGTCTAACCCTAACACTAACACCCCCCCTAAGTTAAATATAATTTACATCTAACGAAATTAATTAACTCTTATTAAATAAATTATTCCTATTTAAAGCTAAATACTTACCTGTAAAATAAATCCTAATATAGCTACAATATAAATTATAATTATATTATAGCTATTTTAGAATTAATATTTATTTTACAGGCAACTTTGTATTTATTTTAACCAGGTACAATAGCTATTAAATAGTTAGGAACTATTTAATAGCTTAAAATAATTACAAATTTACCTGTAAAATAAATCCTAACCTAAGTTACAATTAAACATAACACTACACTATCAATAAATTAATTAAATAAACTACCTACAATTACCTACAATTAACCTAACACTACACTATCAATAAATTAATTAAATACAATTTCTACAAATAAATACAATTAAATAAACTAGCTAAAGTACAAAAAATAACTCCAAAGAATTCAGCTCTTTTGCCTGAAAAAAAAAACATACAACCCCCCCCCCCCCAACATTACAACCCACCACCCACATACCCCTAATCTAACCCAAACCCCCCCTTAAATAAACCTAACACTAAGCCCCTGAAGATCTTCCTACCTTATCTTCACCCTGCCAGGTTCACCGATCCGTCCTGAAGAGCTCCTCCGATGTCCTGATCCAAGCCCAAGCAGGGGGCTGAAGAGGTCCATGATCCGGCTGAAGTCTTCATCCAAGCGGGAGATGAAGAGGTCCATGATCCGGATGAAGTCTTCATCCAAGCGGGAGCTGAAGAGGTCCATGATCCGGATGAAGTCTTCTATCAACGGCATCTTCAATCTTCTTTCTTCCGGATCCATCTTGCAGACCTCCGATGTGGAACATCCTCTTCTCCCGACGCCTACTAGCCGAATGACGGTTCCTTTAAGGGACGTCATCCAAGATGGCGTCCCTCGAATTCCGATTGGCTGATAGGATTCTATCAGCCAATCGGAATTAAGGTAGGAATATTCTGATTGGCTGATGGAATCCGTTCAGCCAATAGAATGCGAGCTCAATCTGATTGGCTGATTGGATCAGCCAATCGGATTGAACTTGATTCTGATTGGCTGATTCCATCAGCCAATCAGAATATTCCTACCTTAATTCCGATTGGCTGATAGAATCCTATCAGCCAATCGGAATTCGAGGGACGCCATCTTGGATGACGTCCCTTAAAGGAACCGTCATTCTTCAGTTGGACGTCTCCGAAAGAAGATGGGTCCGCGGTGGAGGTCTTCAGGATGGAGTCGGTCGTCATCGGATGAAGATAGAAGATGCCGCTTGGATCAAGATGGTTGCCGGTCCGGATCGCCTCTTCTTCCCGGATAGGATTAAGACTTTGGACCCTCTTCTGGACTTCTTCAGTGGATGTCTAGCCCCCGCTTGGGTTGGATGAAGATATCGGAGCCAGGACGGATCGGTGATACCCGGTGAGGTGAAGACAAGGTAGGATGATCTTCAGGGGCTTAGTGTTAGGTTTATTTAAGGGGGGTTATGGTTAGATTAGGGGTATGTGGGTGGTGGGTTGTAATGTTGGGGGGGGATTGTATGTTTTTTTTTTTCAGGCAAAAGAGCTGAATTCTTTGGGGCATGCCCCGCAAAGGGCCCTGTTCAGGGCTGGTAAGGTAAAAGAGCTTTGAACTTTAGTAATTTAGAATAGGGTAGGGCATTTTTTTTATTTTGGGGGGCTTTGTTATTTTATTAGGGGGCTTAGAGTAGGTGTAATTAGTTTAAAATTGTTGTAATATTTTTCTTATGTTTGTATATATTTTTTTATTTTTTGTAACTTAGTTCTTTTTTATTTTTTGTACTTTAGCTAGTTTATTTAATTGTATTTATTTGTAGGATCTGCGGTATGGAAAAGTCGCGGATGAAAAGTGAGCGTTAGACCCTATTTTGAGTGACTCCAAATACCGGCGGTAGCCTAAATCCAGCGTTAGGAGCCTCTAACGCTGGTTTTCACGGCTAACGCCAAACTCCAAATCTAGGTCATAAAATGGTAAAAATGGTGTTATAACTGGAAAAGTTAAAAAAATTAAAAGTTCCAATAAAAAATGAAAATAAAAATAAAGATAAAAATAAAAATGTCGAATGAAGTGATCTCTCCTAATAGGGAATCCTCTTGGTTGAAATTAGGAACTGAAGCAAACGCTGAGGGGAAAAAAATTTGGTTTCTCAAAAACTTTTCCCTTAAAGTGCTTAAACTTCTATACCTGTAAATGGTAAAAATAAATGCATTTAGGTTTGAATGTAATTACCGGATTAATAGCCCATTATAGATTTGGGTTTTTTATTACTATATATACATTTTAGATTTCCTTTTATTCCCTTTCCCTATTCTTCCTCATTATATTTGAGATAATATAGTTTTTTACACATATATTTCGATATACACTTTTGATTATCTAAAATTCAGGGTTTTGGGGGATTGATGATTTAGATTTATACTGCGGTTTGTAATTTCACATGTATAACAAATGGTAATAATACCACACTGTTCATTCATTCGCTCTTACATTTGGCAGATTTATCCACTATGCTTATATTCCCTCATTAGATATTTCACATATGATTTTGATAAATATACACCTTTTAGCTTTTTTTTCTTCTTCTATATTTTTCTATATTTGTTAATGTGTTTCTAGATTTTTTTCTTTTGTGTATATATCATAATGATTGTCTGTATTATTGTCGATTTTACTAATAGATATTTTTATGTGCCGTCACACCGTTCTGTGATTGGCTCTCTTCGCCGGTGTCAGGGTTTTTCCCTGCTTTGTTTGCCATGTGCTGCTGACAGCCATTTTACTCACCTCTCTTGCTGAGTCTGGTGCCGAGTGTGTAATGCGGCACATTTCCTGCACGCCCTCTTATGGTCAGGACTGGTGTACATCATCTGTGTGAGACAGGTTGCAGTCTCAGAATTGTGATGTCATCACTTATTATTTAGAGGGCCTCTGTTCAGTATGCTTTGCCTTGCGTTGTCTCAGACCTGTTTGTGAGTTCCACTTCCTGTGTATTACCGGGCTGTCTGACGTCCCTCCTGGTTCCTGATCCCTGGCTTGTTCCTGACTCTACTGTTCTCCTTGTTACTGATTCCGGCTCCTCTGACTACTCGCTTTGGTTCCTGACTCGGCTCGTCTGACTATTCGCTTTGGCTCCTGACTCGGCTCATCTGACTACCAGCTCTGGCTTTGACTCCTGGCTTGTTATTTGACTTGTGGACTTTTTATTATTTTTTGTTATTAATAAAGGTGTGATTATTTTTGCACTTCTCATCTCAGTCTGATTCCTGGCACCCTGACATTACGCAAGTGCCATGAATTCTGATTGTGCTAATAATCCACCTTTATCTACCATCATTTCCAGGATGGATGAATAGGATCACAGTTTGGATAAATTTGCACTAGACCTGCAAACCCTGCTGACCGGCACTGCACATTTGGACCAAAGTGTCCCGTAAGTTGTGGCTGTTCTTGTTTCTGCTGCTGCACCTAGTCCTACCAGGAGCATGTCCGGTTCTGCACCTCTACCTCAACAACATGGAGGTGATCCTATTCAGTGCAGAGGGTTTTTTAACCAGGTGGGCATTTACTTTGAGATGTTACCTCAGGCGTTTCCCTCTGACAGAGCTAAGGTGGGATTTCTCATCTCGTTACTCTCTGACACAGCTCTTGCCTGGGCTAATCCCTTGTGGGAGACTAATAAACCTGTGATTTCAAATTACCCTGAATTTGTGGCCTCCTTTCGAAGGGTATTTGATCTTCTGGCTCGCTCCTCCTCTGCTGCTAAACAATTTATGTCCATCCAGCAAGGTACAAGATCTGTTGCTCAGTATGCCATTGAGTTCCGTACGCTTGCCACAGAGGTAGGTTGGAACAATGAAGCCCTTGTTGCCGCCTTCCTTCATGGGCTCTCTGATGCGATTAAAGACGAAGTTGCTGCCAGAGATTTACCAGAGGATCTTGAGGCATTGGTGTCTTTTTTGATCCTAATTGACATCAGACTCAGAGAGGCCCTTTTTCAAGGAGCGCTTGAGGAAGCCTCCTGTTCTGTTGTCTCCTACGTGTTCATTCCCACTCATGCCTCCCTCTCCTCACATGCCTCCTGGTCCTGAGTCACCAGGTACTGCTGAGCCAATGCAGTTTGGATTCACGCGTCTATCCGCGGCAGAGAGGGCCTTTAGGAGGAGGAAGAGGCTCTGCCTCTATTGTAGGTTACAGAGCCTCCTTTTAAAGTCTTGTCCTATATGGCCGGGAAATGCTTGCACCTAAGGTAATATCAGGGGCAGACATTGGGTGGTTTATCCTCATCCCCGGAACCGCTAAAGGAGAAAACTTTGGTCACAGTTGTCCGTTCCTGGATGGACTCCTCCATAGACACCCCAGGCTCTTGTTGACTCCGTGCTGTGGGCTGTTTCATTGACAGTGCTTTTGTATCAAAGCACTCCATTCCCGTTTTGCCTCGGTCTGTTCCGCTTGCTATTAAGGCCATTGATGGCAGACCCCTTCAGCCCGCACTCGTTACTCACAAAACTGCTCCGTTATACATGGCTGTTGGGGGCTCTACATTTTGAAACCCTCCAGTTCCAGGTGATAAACTCTCCGCATTTTCCAGTTGTTCTGGGTTATCCCAGGCTCCAAAGTACAATCCCAGTATCGATTTGCGTAGGTCCGAAATTTTTGTCATGGTCTCCGCAATGTATTTCCACTTGTCTTCAGAAACCAGTTAAAGTCTTGTGCACTTCTTTGGTATCTCAATTGCCAGAGGAGTACCGAGAGTTCCTAGACATTTTTGACAAGGTGCGTGCCGGTATGTTGTGAGAGAAGAGTTTTGGAGTATAGGGCGCAAATCAATGCTGAAATCTATGTAAATATATATATTGCAAAAATAAACTAGTTACAATTATTTCACTGGACTCAGAAATTTCCAAAAAGATAATTTTTTATTTGTAGATACAAGAAAATATATATAAAAAATCATATATCTATATGGCTATAAGAAATGTTCTTAAAGCCTATGGTATCAAGAGGAGGGATTGGAAGTAAAAATTGGTGGGTGTGTATTATATAGAGAAGTACTTAGTGTAATATACTAATAAGAGTGTTACACCTAGTACATTGTAACACCTAGTGTAACACTGGAATCTGTCTAATGTGTGCAAGTGTTGAAGATTTTCCACTTGTTGTTTTACAGAAGTATAAGTGTTTTATAGAGGTATACTGGTGTACATATAGTAAGGATACTGGTATATGTTTAAAAATGTCAATGTGTGTATTTAATGGGATAAAAGACAATTAAAAAATATATATATATTAAATGACAATAATAGTGCAAATGGTAAAAGTGTAGTCGGCCGACTTTAAAAAATGAGCTTTCTTTTGATTTAGCGTAAAAAATATTTCCAACTTTACCACCGGTGGATTTTTTCGTTCTTTGATATGTCCTTAAGTGTCTGTTAGAGGTATAGTCTTTATGATGTGCTAGGATGCAAGCGTTACTAAGCGTTGCCAGAGCTCTACGGACTAAAGAGAGGTAAAACAGTAAGGAGCAGTGGCCGATTCTGGAGCCTGGTTGTAGATCCGAGTGATATTCTGAGGTTCCTCCGCTCAGCTGATTCTTTTCCACGAGTGATGGGATCTCCTATGTGCTGGGTAGTTATAGTTGGTGCTTTTCCTCTCGGCGCTGTGTTAAAGGGCAGGTGTAGAGGGTTTACACTTATCCTGATACTGCTTCTTGAGTATAATCTTGTATCTCCAATTTCTTCAGTCCGCTTACGGACACAGGAATATTAGTGACTTCGGTTTTCAAAATGGGGTGGCTTTAGTCTTTAGCCTTAGCAGACTAACGCCTGCGTTAGTTCTGCATTAGCCGTCAAAACCAGCGTTAGGGGGGTCCTAACGCTGGTTTTTTACCGCCCGCTGGTATTTAGAGTCAGTCAGGAAAGGGTCTAACGCTCAATTTCCAGCCGCAACTTTTCCATACCCCAGATCCCTTTACTTCAATTGCGTATCTTACCTTTTCAATGGGATCTTTCTAACGCCGGTATTTAGAGTCTTGGCTGAAGTGAGCATTAGAAATCTAACGACAAGACTCCAGCCACAGCAAAAAGCCAGGAGTTAAGAGCTTTCTGGGCTAACGCCGGTTCATAAAGCTCTTAACTACTGTGCTCTAAAGTACACTAACACCCATAAACTACCTATGTACTCCTAAACCGAGGCCCCCCCCACATCACTGCCACTCTATTACATTTTTTTAACCCCTAATCTGCCGACCGCACACCGCCGCCACCTACATTATACCTATAAACTCCTAATCTGCTGCCCCTAACATCGCCGACCCCTACATAATATTTATTAACCCCTAATCTGCCCCCCCAATGTCGCCGCTAACTGCCTACACTTATTAACCCCTAATCTGCCGACCGGACCTCACTGCTACTCTAATAAATGTATTAACCCCTAAAGCTAAGTCTAACCCTAATACTAACACCCCCCTAAGTTAAATATAATTTTTATCTAACGAAATAAAATAAATCTTATTAAATAAATTATTCCTATTTAAAGCTAAATACTTACCTGTAAAATAAACCCTAATATAGCTACAATATAAATAATAATTATATTGTAGCTATTTTAGGATTAATATTTATTTTACAGGCAACTTTGTATTTATTTTAACCAGGTACAATAGCTAAAATAATTACAAAATTACCTGTAAAATAAATCCTAACCTAAGTTACAATTAAACCTAACACTACACTATCATTAAATAAATTAAATACAAATACCTACAAATAAATACAAATAAATACACTAACTAAAGTACAAAAAATAAAAAAAGAACTAAGTTACAAAAAATAAAAAAATAATTTACAAACATTATAAAAATATTACAACAATTTTAAGCTAATTACACCTACTCTAAGCCCCCTAATAAAATAACAAAGGCCCCCCAAATAAAAAAAATGCCCTACCCTATTCTAAAATAAAAATTGAAAAGCTCTTTTACCTTACCAGCCCTTAAAAGGGCCTTTTGCGGGGCATGACCCAAAGAATTCTGCTCTTTCGCTTGAAGAAAAAAACATACAATACCCCCCCCAACATTACAAACCCACCACCCCCCCTTAAATAAACCTAAACCTAAACCTCTTCAGCCCCCGCTTGGATGAAGACTTCAGCCGGATGATGGACCTCTTCAGCCCCCGCTTGATGAAGACATCGCCCGGATTGGATGAAGAATTCGGCTCGGCTGAGTGAAGACGACTCCAGGTAGGAAGATCTCAGGAGCTTAGTGTTAGGTTTATTTAAGGGGGGGTTGGGTTAGATTAGGAGTATGTGGGTGGTGGGTTGTAATGTTGGGGGGGTATTGTATGGTTTTTTTTACAGGCAAAAGAGCAGAATTCTTTGGGGCATGCCCTGCAAAAGGCCCTTTTAAGGGCTGGTCAGGTAAAATAGCTTTACAATTTTTATTTTAGAATAGGGTAGGGCATTTTTTTATTTTGGGGGGCTTTGTTATTTTATTAGGGGGCTTAGAGTAGGTGTAATTAGCTTAAAAATTGTTGTAATATTTTTATAATGTTTGTAAATTATTTTTTTATTTTTTGTAACAGTTCTTTTTTTATTTTTTGTACTTTAGTTAGTGTATCTATTTGTATTTATTTGTAGGTATTTGTATTTAATTTATTTAATGATAGTGTAGTGTTAGGTTTAATTGTAACTTAGGTTAGGATTTATTTTACATGTAATTTTGCAATTATTTTAACTAGGTAGCTATTAAATAGTTATTAACTATTTAATAGCTATTGTACCTGTTAAAATAAATACAAAGTTGCCTGTAAAATAAATATTAATCCTAAAATAGCTACAATATAATTATTCGTTATATTGTAGCTATATTAGGGTTTATTTTACAGGTAAGTATTTAGCTTTAAATAGGAATAATTTATTTAAGATTTATTTTATTTAGTTAGATAAAAATTATATTTAACTTAGGGGGGTGTTAGGGTTAGGGTTAGACTTAGCTTTAGGGGTTAATACATTTATTAGAGTAGCGGTGAGGTCCGGTCGGCAGATTAGGGGTTAATAATTGTAGGTAGGTAGCGGCGACGTTGTGGGGGGGGGCAGATTAGGGGGTAATAAATATAATATAGGGGTCGGGCGGGGGTTAGGGCAGCAGATTAAGGGTTCATAGGGATAACGTAGGTTGCGGCGGTGTACGGAGCGGCAGATTAGGGGTTAAAAAATAATATGCAGGGGTCAGCGATAGCGGGGGCGGCAGATTAGGGGTTAATAAGTGTAAGGTTAGTGGTGTTTAGACTCAGGGTTCATGTTAGGTTGTTAGGTGCAGACTTAGGGAGTGTTTCCCCATAGGAAACAATGGGGCTGCGTTAGGAGCTGAACACTGCTTTTTTGCAGGTGTTAGGGTTTTTTTTCAGCTCAAACGGCCCCATTGTTTCCTATGGGGGGAATCGTGCACGAGCACGTTTTTGAAGCTGGCCGCGTCCGTAAGCACCGCTGGTATTGAGAGTTGCATGGCGGTAAATTATGCTCTACGCTCCCTTTTTGGAGCCTAACGCAGCTCTTCTGTGAACTCTAAATACCAGCGGTATTTAAAAGGTGCGGGGGGGGGGAATACACGCGTAGCTAACGCACCCCTTTGGCCGCAGAACTCTATATCTAGCCGTATGTTATTTGTGGTTTTACAGTAGTTCGCTACGCGTACAGCTTGAAAAAGGCCATTGTTTACGGCCGAAACGCATAGTGAACTACTGCAAAACCACAAATAACTTAGTCTGAAAACCGAAGTCACTAATATTCCTGTGTCCGTAAGTGGACTGAAGAAATTGGAGATACGAGATTATACTCAAGAAGCAGTATCAGGATAAGTGTAAACCCTCTAAACCTGCCCCTTGGATGATGACTTTGGCCGCTGCGGATGTCCTCTTCTGTTCCATCAGTGGTCGGCTGGCTGAAGACAGATAAAGGTAGGATGATCTTCAGTGGGGTAGTGTTAGGTTTATTTAAGGGGGGGTTTGGGTTAGAGTAGGGGTATGTGGGTGGTGGGTTTTAATGTTGGGGGGTTGTATTTTTATTTTACAGGCAAAAGAGCTGATTTTTTTGGGGCATGCCCCCAAAAAAGCCCTTTTAAGGGCTGGTAAGGTAATAGAGCTGTTAACTTTTTAATGTAGAATAGGGTAGGGCATTTTTTATTTGGGGGGGCTTTGTTATTTTATTAGGGGGCTTAGATTAGGTGTAAGTAGTTTAAAATTGTTGTAATATTTTGAAATGTTTGTAACTTATTTTTTTTTTTTTTTGTAACTTAGTTTTTTTTATTTTGGTACTTTAGTTAGTTTATTTAATTGTATTTAATTGTAGTTATTTGTAGTTAATTTATTTAATTAATTTAATGATAGTGTAGTGTTAGGTTTAATTGTAACTTAGGTTAGGATTTATTTTACAGGTAATTTTGTATTTCTTATAGCTAGGTAGTTATTAAATAGTTAATAACTATTTAAGAACTATTCTAACTAGCTAAAATAAAAACAAAGTTACCTGTAAAAATAAATATAAATCCTAAAATAGCTACAATGTAATTATTAATTACATTGTAGCTATCTTAGGGTTTATTTTACAGGTAAGTATTTATTTTTGAATAGGAATAATTTAGTTAATGATAGTGTAGTGTTAGGTGTAATTGTAACTTAGGTTAGTTTTTATTTTACAGGTAAATTTGTCTTTATTTTTAACAAGGTAGCTATTAAATAGTTAATAACTATTTAATAGCTATTGTACCTAGTTTAAAATAAATTGAAATTTGCCTGTAAAATAAAAATAAATCCTAAGATAGCTACAATATAATTATTATTTATATTGTAGCTATATTAGGGTTTATTTTAAAGGTAAGTATTTAGTTTTAAATAGGATTAATTTAGTTAATAAGAATAATATTTATTTAGATGTATTTAATTAATATTTAAGTTAGGTGGGTGTTAGGGTTAGGGTGAGACTTAGGTTTAGGGGTTGATAATTGTATTATAGTGGCGGCGATGTAGGGGGGGCAGGATAGGGTTAATAAATGTATTATAGGTGGCGACGGTGTAGGGGGGGCAGATTAGGGGTTAATAAGTTTAATATAGGTGGCGGCGGGGTCCGGGAGCAGCGGTTTAGGGGTTAAACAATTTATTTAGTTGCGGCGGGGTCCAGGATCGGCAGGATAGGGGTTAATAAATTTATTATAGGTGGCAGCGGTATAGGGGGGGCAGGATAGGGGTTACTAGGTATAATGTATGTGGCGGTGGGCTCCGGGGAGGTTGGCGGTTTAGGGGTTAATACATTTATTATAGTTGCGGCGGGGTCTAGGAGCAGCGGGTTTAGGAGTTAATAACTTTGTTTAGTTGCAGGGGGGCCCCAGGGGCGGCCGGTATAGGGGGTAGAACAGTGTAGTTTAGTGTGGGTGCTTAGTGACAGGCTAGCAATAAAGCTGGGAAAAAGCAGAAGGGCAGCGAGATCGGATGAGTGATAACTATCACAGTCCGCTGCTCATCACCCCGTATTTGGTGTGCAACTTTTTGACAGGCTTTATTGATAACTTTGGTGAGATTATTCAGGTCTGCGGCGGCGATGGTAGGCGAGCTTAGGCGGGGCGTATTGGGCCGGCGAAGGCAGGTAAGTAGACACGTTAATAACTAGGCCTCTATATCTCTAACAGACACTTAAGGACATATCAAAGAACGAAAAAATCCACCGGTGGTAAAGTTGGAAATATTTTTTACGCTAAATCAAAAGAAAGCTAATTTTTTAAAAGCGGCCGACTACACTTTTACCATTTGCACTATTATTGTAATTTAATTTTTTTTTTTTTACTTGTCTTTTATCCCATTAAATACACACATTGACATTTTTAAACATATACCAGTATCCTTACTATATGTACACCAGTATACCTCTATAAAACACTTATACTTCTGTAAAACAACAAGTGGAAAATCTTCAACATTTGCACACATTAGACAGATTCCAGTGTTACACTTGGTGTTACAATGTACTAGGTGTAACACTCTTATTAGTATATCACACTAAGTACTTCTCTATATAATACACCACCACCAATTTTTACTTCCAATTCCTCCTCTTGATACCATAGGTTTTAAGAACATTTCTTATAGCCATATAGATATATGATTTTTATATATATTTTCTTGTATCTACAAATAAAAAATTATCTTTTTGGAAATTTCTGAGTCCAGTGAAATAATTGTAACTAGTTTATTTTTGCAATATATATATTTACATAGGTTTCAGCATTGATTTGCGCCCTAATACTCCTAAACCCTTCTCTCACACGTCCATACAAGATATTTTTGGGGAAAATATCCCAGTAGTAAAGGCCTACCTAAACTTGGCAGCACAGAAAAGTTTTTTAAATATCCCTTTCTTGCGTGCCGGTATGTTGCACTCCTCACCGGTCTTACGATTTTGCCATTGACCTGCAACCCAGAGCCATTCCTCCTCGGGGCCGGGTTTACCCTCTGTCTGTTTTGGAGAATTGTGCTATGGAGGAGTATGTTGCCGATGCTCTGTCACGGGGGATCATGCTCAAATCATGCTCTCCTGCAGGGGCTGGCTTCTTCTTTGTGAAGAAAAAGGGTGGCGAGTTAAGACCGTGCATCAATTATAGGGGTCTTAATCATCTTACCATTAAGAATGCTTAGCCTATCCCTCTCATTACGGAACTTTTTGACCACCTCAAGTGAGCTACGGTTTTTTCTAAACTTGATTTGAGAGGAGAGTACAATCTCGATAGGATCAAGGAGGGCCACGAATGCAAAACAGCATTTAACACCAGGAGCGGGCATTATGAATATCTTGTAATGCCCTTTGGGCCTATGTAATGCTCCTGCTGTTTTCCAGGAATTTATTAATGATGTCCTACGAGATATGATGCAACAGTGTGTTGTGGTGTACTTGGACGACATCCTCATACACTCACCCCACACTTGAGGCTCATCGTTCTGATGTTACACGGGTTCTTCAGAGACTACGTGAGAACGGCCTGTTTTGTAAACTCGAGAAATATGAGTTCTATCAGACTCAAGTAACCTTCCTAGGTTATGTTATCTCTGTTGCAGGGTTCTCCATGGATCCTGACAAGTTTTCTGCAGTTCTGCAGTGGCCTCGCCCAGTTGGTCTTCGGGCTATTCAATGTTTTTTTGGGCTTTGCCAATTACTATAGAAAGTTTATTAAAAACTTTTCTTCCTTGGTCAAACCTATCATAGACATGACCCGTAAAGAGAATGATCTACTCTACTGCCATTAAGGCCTTTGATAGTCTTAAGACTGCCTTTGCTGCCGCTCCAGTTCTGGCTCATCCTAACCCTGTCCTGCCTTTTGTTCTTGAGGTTGATGCATCTGAGACTAGAGTAGGTGCCCTCTTGTCTCAACATCCTACGCCTGACGGTTCCTTGCATCCGTGCGGTTTCTTCTCTAAGAAATTGTCTCCAGCAGAGTGCAATTATTAAATTGGCGACAGGGAATTACTGGCCATAATTTTGGCAAGGAATGGAGGCATCTTCTCGAGGGTACTGGCGTACCAGTGCTCATTCTTACTGACCCCAAGAATTTAACGTATCTATCCAAAGCAAAATGTTTGTCACCCCCGACAGGCCAGATGGGCGCTATTTTTGTCTCGGTTTAATTATGTGTCTCCTACCTGCCTGGTAGTAAGAATGTTAGGGCTGATGCCCTCTCTCAACAATTTTCAGCTCTGTCCAAGGAGGAGTCTGTACCTACTCCAGTTATACCTCCTGACCATATTTTGGCTAATTTGACTTCTCCCTTGGGGAGGAGATCTTGGCTGCACAAACCAATGCACCTCCTGAGAAACATAGTGGTAAGTGCTTTGTTCCTGAGAATCTTCAAACTAAACTTTTGCACACTTACCACTATCCTAAACCCACAGGTCACCTGGGCAAGAACCAAATAATTTGGTCTGTCACTCAACAATTCTGGTGGCCAGGTCTTCGTTCTGATGTTGCTGCGTATGTTGCCTCCTGCTCAGTTTGTGCACAGAATAAGACTCCTCGACGTCTTCCTGTGGGTCTTCTTCAACCTATTGCTAATGGTGAGCGTCCTTGGACACATCTTTCCATGGACTTTCATTGTCAAGCTCCCTGTTTCCAGTGGCAATACTGTTATCCTTATGGTGGTTGACCGTTTTTCTAAAATGTCACATTGCATTCCCTTGAAGAAGCTGCCTACCGCTCAGAAGCTTGCTTCAATTTTTGCCCGGGAGGGTCTTCTGTTTACATGGGTTACCCAAGGAGATAGTGTCGGACTGGGATTGCCAGTTTGTCTTTAGATTTTGGCGTTCCTTTTGTGCTCAAATGAGGATCCAGCTTCTTATCCTCGGCATATCACCCTCAATCCAATGGGGCTGCGAACGGTCTAATCAAGCTCTGTACAGTTCTTCCGTTGCTATGTCTCAGATCACCACAATAATTGGTCTGAACTGTTACCTTGGGCAGAGTTTGCTCGTAATAGTGCTAATAATGCTTCCTCCCAGTTATCCCCGTTCATGGCGAATTATGGGTTTCAACCATCCTTGTTGCCCGATTCATTTATGTCTCAAGGTATTCTGGCTTTTGAGGAGCATCTCTGGCAACTCTATTCCATATGGGTGGCAGATTCAGGATTGCCTTCATCGTTCTATGCAGCGCCAAAAGTTCCAGGCTGATCGTAGGCATCTGCCCGTGCCTTCCTACCAGGTTGGTAAGAGGGTTTGGCTGTCCTCCAGCAACTTGAACCTTTGTGTGCCTTCCAATAAACTGGCTCCGCATTATGTTGGTCCTTTTGAATACTCCGACTGGTCAATCCTGTGGCCTATGCTCTTGACCTTCCTCCTGCAATGTGCATCCCCAATGTTTTTCATGTCTCCCTCTTGAAACCATTGGTTTGTAATCGGTTTACTACTGTGTTGCCTCATCCCCATCCTATCTCTGTTGACAACCATGAAGAATAGAGGTCAGCAGCATTATTGACTCTCTTATGTCCAGGGGCCGTGTACAGTATTTGGTTCACTGGAGGGGCTATGGTCCCAAGGAGCGTTCAGGGGTTTCCTCCTCTGATGTTCATGCCCCCACCCTCCTCCAATGCCTATCATGCCGTTTCCCCCAATAAGCCTTTTGTCCTCCCGTGGGGGAGGGGTCATTGAGGGGAGGGTACTGTCAGGGGTTTTTTCTCTGCTTTGTTTGCCATGTGCTGCTGGCAGCCATTTTACTCACCTCTCTTGCAGAGTCTGGTGCAGAGTGTGTGATGCTGCTCATTTTCTGCATGCCCTCTTATGGTCATACTGGTGTACATAATCTGTGTGAGACCAATTGCAGTCAGAATTGTAATATCACTTTTTATTTAAAGGGCCTCTGTTCAGTATGCTTTGCCCTTGCGTTGTCTCAGACCTGTTTGTGAGTTCCAGTTCCTGTGTATTACCTGGCTGTCTGATGTCACTCCTGTTCCTGATCCCTGGCTTGTTCCTGACTCTGCTGTTCTCCTTGTTCCTGATTCCGGCTCATCTGACTACTTGCTTTGGTTCCTGACTCAGCTCGTCTGACTATTCGCTTTGGCTCCTGACTCGGTTCGTCTGACTACCAGCTCTGGCTTTGACTCCTGGCTTGTTATTTGACTTGTGGACTTTTATTATTTTTTGTTATTAATAAAGGTGTGATTATTTTTGCACTTCTTGTCTCAGTCTGATTCCTGGCACCCTGACAGCCGGCCTATCGGCCCAATGGTGTCCGTTATTTAGGTGGGCGTATGTCCTCCAGATATTCTAATTGGTATTAACACGATTACGCGTATATGCTTACCTGTCTGTCAGCTATTGGATCTGTGTACCAGTTCAGTGACCCAATAGGGGTGTGATCATTGGTGGGTGTGTCATTACTGATGCATACTATTGTTTGTTTGTAAGTGTAAGTAGAGCAAGGCATGTTTGAGCAATATAGCCTGATGAAATGACATAGCTGCAGAGAAACGTGTTGCTGCGCCACCACTGTATTTTAACCTGTTTTAAAATAAATCTTTTTATCCGTGCCTTGCTATTGGATCATTGGCCTATGGGTCATTCCTGACCAGTTGGATTCTAGTAGACCTACCTTAGGTACTACCTTACATTTGGTTCCCATCACTCCATATTTGGAGATGATACTGAACACATTCCATTATGCAGCCCAGCTGTCTTTACCAGGTTGATTGAGTCAGCCAATTGGCTCTGAAGCCTTGGTTTGTTGATTATTGCACTGGATGTGCATCTTCGCTTGTGAGTATACAGCTGTACTCATTGTCTATCCTACCGTTTGAACTTATGATATTACACCATCAGGCACCTCTTACTCTCGTGTGTTCCAAGACACCGCATGTATCACATTATTTACTATTTAATGTCAACTAATATCTCCCTTAACATGAATAGAGTGGGCTGTTACCCACTACAAACCACCCTCACTGTTAAAGACAAATTGAGGACAAAAGGGATGATACAGTTGTTCAATTAGTAAAGATGGATATCTTCAAAGGAACCCCAGGGGAGAGGAGCCATGAGTCTGGACAGAAAAACAGGTTTCCATGGAAGGCAATCACTTAGCATGCGAAAGTTAAATATTCCATGCTGGGCGGCATACACAGAATTCTAGAGTCTAGACATCACAACTCCATGGAAGATAAGTAAATTAAGCATTGTAAACCCTGTAAGTAGCTGAAAGCATATACAAATTTAAATCTTGATAGCAGAAAGAGAAGTTAAAAACTCACCTACATGAATTGTATAATTTTCAAATGTTTCATTCATACTCAGATCATATTGAAAATATATATATATATGTATATATATATATAATAATATATATATATATATATATATATATATATATATATATATATTGATCTGAAAATGATACTATATTGGATACATGTCTGCTGTATTGAATAATTAAGTACATTGATAAATTTAAAATGTGTTCCAAAATCTCAGAATAATAACACTGCTTATTTTATTTCAGACATCTGATTAGACATAAGATTCCAATGCGAAGGGATACACATTAAATGAGTTGTCCAATGAAGTATATCATATATGTGTTTTCATGCATTCAAAACGATGTTAAATCAGAACATGAAATGATATATTAATTAAATTCTTATATGCTTTTCAGATACTAACAGGTTTAAAATGCTTGATTTACTTATCTTCCATAGAGTCGTGATGTCTAGAATTCTGTGTATGCAGCATGGGATATATAACTTTTGCATGCTAAGTGGTTGCCTTCCATGAAAACCTGTTTTTCTGTCCAGACTCTTGGCTCCTCTCCCAGGGGTTCCTTTTGAAGGTATCCATATTTAATAATTGAATAACTGTATCATCCCTTTTGTCCTTAACTTGTCTTAAACAGTGAGGGGGTTTGTAGTGTGTAATAGCCCTCTCTATTCATGTTAAGGGAGATATTAGTTGACATGAAATATTAAATGATGTGATACATGTGTAGTTTATTTAATGTTACTTCACAGGTACCCTGACATTGCATATATATTTAGATATTTTGAACATAAACTTAAAATTTGCCTTGTTATTTCTCAGACCTTCTGTGGATATAGTTACAGATTTATTACATAAGCTCAAGTTATGTAACTTTAAAAAACACTACATTTTAAAGTTGTGCTTAGTCTAACTCCTACCTGTTTTGTGAAAGGAATTGAGCCTGTTAAAGCCAGGATTGTTACAGACCAGACAGGCCAGGAATATGGATCTCACAAAGCTTGTAAAAGCTATTACCTTTCAGGGAAAGTTATTGGGAACTTATGAGAGTCATATTATGCAAATAAATGCTAAAACGAACCAGACCTTAACAACTCATGCAGTTTTTTCTTTCACATTTCAGCCCTTACACTTCCTGTATCTCCACAAATTCCTATCTTGAATATTTCAGTTGCTCCTCCCCTACCAAAACCATCTGCAACACATTATGTGAGGGTAAGGGTGTTTAAAGTACCACATATGTTTTCATTTAATGGGGACCCAACTTTGAAGCTTACACTGCTTTTTTGCAGGTGTAAGGTTTTTTTCAACCGGCTCTCCCCATTGATTCCTATGGGGAAACCGTGCACGAGCATGTTACACCAGCTCACCCGTGACTTAAGCAGCGCTGGTATTGGAGTGCGGTAAGGAGCAAAACTTTGCTCAACGCTCACTTCTAGTCTTTTAACGACGGGTTTCTGAAAATTCGTATACCAGCGCTGCAGGTAAGTGAGCGGTAAGAGAAAAATGCTTGTCAGCACCGCACAGCCTCTAACGCAAAACTCATAATCTAAGTGAATGTTTCTATGTAACAACCTTACTATGTTACAGTGAAACAGTTTTTTGAAATGCTATAGTTCAACTTATATTGTCCCCCTCCACAAGATTATCTAGATAATTAGTAGGTCCTCACAGGGAAAAAAAAAAGCAGCACAGATAAAACAAGATAGTGCTTATACCATAAGGAAAAGTACACCCTGTGAAAAGAATGCTCTAAAAATGTTCTAAAAAAGAAACATCTAAAAGAACATCAAAGCCTAAGGGCATTTTAAAGAAACAAATCTTAGTTAAGACTTTGTATAATTTCTCTTCCCCATCCAATTGCTTTCAAGTTCCTGTTACCTTATCTTGGAGAGACCACTATTTAAATAGTTATTATTTTATCGGCTCAGGAGCTGCTTGTTATTTATATAGATTTTTGGTCTGTTAGATTAAAGTTGATTCCAATTAGCTCTAAGCCTAGAATTGTCTTGCCTAGAATGAATTTCTTATGTTCTGGCAACCTAATGTCCTCTGCTACACTGCTAATGTTATCATTTCATGCAGTACAAGGTACAATTCCGCTCTCTGTAGCAGGACGGCTTCTCAGCTGAATATAGCAGGAAATAATCATTCAGCATGTTCTGTTTGTATGTGTGCTACGGCGTGCAATTGTGCATGTATATGTGTATGTCTAAGAAAGGAGTTAATCACTGCCTGCATATGGATGGAAGTGGACTTTCTCTACTCTGTGTATGTTGGGGCCAGGAAAGATCCCTTTCTAAGCATGTGTTTATACTGCAGGACGTTTTATATGACAGGAAAACATTTATAACTGCCCTCAGGGCCTTGCAGGAAGAGGTTAATCCTTGTTCGTTGTATGATTTACAGGGATTCATTGTCTAAAGACAACTATTCTCAGCTCAAAATAAAATTGCTTAGGGTATATATATCATAAAAAAGGAGGTGGAGTAGTACTGAGGCATAAGGTAGAAAAAATAAACCAAAAACCCACATATGCCTCAGGAAAGTCTTGATAATTAAAGGGACAGTCCAAGTCCAAAATAAACTTCATGATGCAGATAGGACATGTCATTTTAAACAACTTTCCAATTTACTTTTATCACCAATTTTGCTTTATTCGCATGGTATTCTTAGTTGAAAGCTAAACCTAGGTAGGCTCATATGCTAATTGCTTAGACATTGAAGGCTGCCTTTTATCTAAATGCATTTTGACAGTTTTTAACCACTAGAGGGGCGTTAGTTCATGTGGGTCATATAGATAACTTTGAGCTCAAACACGTGGAGTTACCTAGAAGTCAGCACTGATAATGCAAGTCTGTCAAAAGAACTAAAATAAGGTAAGTTTTGCAGAGACTTAGATACAAGGTAATCACAGAGGTTAAAAGTGTATTAATATAACTGTGTTGGTTATGCTGAATCGGTGAAGGAGTAATAAAGGGATTATCTATCTTTTAAACAACAAACATTCTGGTGGTTGACTGTCCCTGTAAAGTAAACTCTTACCCCCTTAATGACCGACGACGTACGCCATTCGACCTCAGAAAAAATACAGTTAACGCCTGAGAGGACGTATGACGTACATCGTTGGTTTGGAAAGCAGCTGGAAGCGAATCTGATCGCTTCCAGCTTCTTTCCGTTTTTTTGCAGATGCCTCGATATCGAGGCATCCTGCAATAACATTTTTTACCACTTCGGTGTAGAGAGAGCCACTCTGCACCGGACATCGATGGCCGCATTCGTTGGTGGATGTAAGCTGCAGTGGGAGGCGGGGTGGGTGGCCATCGATTGGTTTTGAGCCTGAGAGGGGGGCAGGATAGTCGGGGGCGCACACTGACGCGCATGCATGCACGGGGGCGGCGGGCGGGCGCGTGCACAGGGGGAGGGAGCGGGTGGGAACCGCTACACTACAGAAACAAAAATTAGTAGGGAGAAAGAGGGGGAGGGAAATGCCCCAAAAAGTAATCTAAGGGTATCTGGGAGGGGGTGGGGTTGTTCTGTGGGGGGGGAAGCTACACTACAGAAAAAAAAAAAAAAAAAAAAAGAGATAAATATATTGTAAACTGAGTACTGGGCAGACAGCTGCCAGTACCCAAGATGGCTGCCAAGAAGTAGAGGGGGAGGTTTAGAGGACTGTTTGGGGGTGGGGGGGCAGGGAGGTTGGGGGCTAAGGGGGGATCCTACACAGCAGCATATGTAAATATGCAAAGAAAAAAAAAAGAAAAAAAGATGAATTTATTTTAGTACTGGCAGACTTTCTGCCAGTACTTAAGAGTGGGGCGGGGAAAATTGTGGGGTGGGGGAGGTAAGAGAGCTGTTTGGGGAGGGATCAGGGGGGTGATGTGTCAGGTGGGAGGCTGATCTCTTACACTAAAGTTAAAATTAACTCCTACAAGCTACCTAATTAACCCCTTCACTGCTAGCCATAATACACGTGTGATGCACAGCAGCAATTAGTGCCTTCTAAATACCAAAAAGGCCATAGATTCTGCAATTTCTGAACAAAGGGGGATCCCAAGAGAGCATTTTACAACCATTTGTGCCATAATTGCACAAGTTTTTTGTAAATAATTTCAGTGAGAAACCTAAAATTTGGAAAAATGGTAATGTTTTTTTTTTATTTGATCGCATTTGGCGGTAAAATCAGACATCCCAACCTGTAAAAACTAATTTCAGGGAGGTCGCTTCACCAGGCTACTGCGCCGCCAGCCCCCGTCCTTCCGTTATATATTGGACACCATGAAACCCTAATATAAGATAGGGACTTATCATTAAAGTAGCTTCCCACTAAAGTCACATTATAAAAAAAAAATTTAGAATACGACAGTTTAATTACGTGCAGTAAATAAGGTAGTATTTGTGTGTTATTATTTGATTAAAATCAGGGGGGGGGGGGTGCTTTTTGGTTACTGATGCAATGCTTTGAGGGTTCTATAACGTCCCAGCAGCTAAAGGGCATTCCTTAACGTGAAGGTAAAGTTTTCCGTTTTAGCAAGCTTTATTATATTAGTCATCTACATATAAGTCTGATCGCTTATGTTTTTTTTTAACTATTTGTATATAGATAAGTTGTATTTAAAAACATTTTTATTTACGATCTCGGCCGGAGGTCTTCGCTCCTCCCGTCCATGGATTTCCGGGGTTTTTCAATCTAGTACATACAGAGTCGGGGTCCCACCCACTCTATACAAACTTCCAAAGCGGTTCTCGATTGCCGAAAACTTGCGCATGCGCACACTTCGCCGTATACTCTATTTGCGCCTGCGTGACCTCAAATCATTTTATATCTAAAGCGCAGTCGTCAATCTTCTTAATCGCAGCGAGCCCAGCTTGGAAGGCAGAGTAAGTGATGCCAACGCATGCGCAGAACGTCAAGCTATGTTATGACATCAGAATGACAGCCGCCTAAAGCGGCCAGACTTACTATTGGGCTGTTTCAAGAACGTGACCGGCCCAAAAAAAAAAACAGGCTGAGTTTGAAACGATTAGAAATGAAAATAAAAAATGTCGATAACTCGATAAATATAGGAAAATAATTAAATTGATGACTTAAAGTACTGCGAATTTTATAAGTATTTTACAGTTGGAAATAATCAAATCGGCTAAGTTTACCTTCACTTTAAAGAAGCACTTTTCCGTATTGGGCCACATTGGATCATGGTGCTTGGAGTTTCAGGGAGATTGCATTCTATTTGCTGGCATCAGGGAACCGCTATTACAAGCAGGGAGACCTCCCTGAACTTCAGGAGAGTTTGGGATGTCTGTGAAATGGTGGTATGAAATATACCAAAATGGGCCTAGATCAATACTTTGGGTTGTCTACTACAGACTACACTAAGAGCTAAAATTACCCCAAAAAGCTCCCTAACATGCTCCCTAATTACCCCTTCACTGCTGGGCATAAGACACATGTGGTGCGGCAGTGGCATTTAGCGGCCTTCTAATTACTAAAAAATCAACGCCAAAGCCGATATATGTCTGCTATTTTCTGAACAAAGGGGATCCCAGAGAAAAATTTACAACCATTTATGCCATAATTGCACAAGCTGTTTTGGTAAATAATTTCAGTTAGAAACATAAAGTTTGTAAAAAAAATTGTGAAAAAGTGAACAATTTTTTTATTTGATCGCATTTGGCGGTGAAATGGTGGCATGAAATATACCAAAATTGGCCTAGATCAATACTTTGGGATGTCTTCTAAAAAAATATATACATGTCAAGGGATATTCAGGGATTCCTGACAGATATCAGTGTTCCAATGTAACTAGCGCTAACAAAAAAATAAAAAAAATGGTTTGGAAATAGCAAAGTGCTACTTGTATTTATGGCCCTATAACTTGCAAAAAAAGCAAAGAACATGTAAACATTGGGTATTTCTAAACTCAGGACAAAATTAGAAAATATTTAGCATGGGTGTTTTTTGGTGGTTGTAGATGTGTAACAGATTTTGGGGGTCAAAGTTAGAAAAAGTGTGTTTTTTTCCATTTTTCCTCATATTTTATAATTTTTTTTTATAGTAAATTATAAGATATGATAAAAATAATGATATCTTTAGAAAGTCCATTAATGGAGAGAACAACGGTATATAATATGTGGATACAGTAAATGAGTAAGAGGAAAATTACAGCTAAACACAAACACCCCAGGCAAAAATTAGACATGTGCTATTTCGTTTCGGAAATTCGGGGGACCGAATTCGTAAAGATTCGGGATTCGGATCGATTCGGAGTTTCCGAATTAAAATAGTGCCGAATTTACCAAATAAATCCGAATTAGGTCAGATTTATTCGGTAGATTCGGGATGGCCATGGATTACACTAGTATTGTACAGTAGATTAGGTTATATCACGCTGCTATGGGTTACACCTAATATACTGTATATGATAATACTAGTCTAATACACAGCACATACAACCGAATTCCGAATTTCCAAACTGAACCGAATCGAACCGAATCGAGTCGAATTTATTCGAATCGGAATGAATCCGAAACAAATCTGAACCTAATTGATTCCAATTTTTCAGAATTCGAATCGCTCCGAACCAAAATTCATGATGCACATATCTAGCAAAAATGTAAAAATAGCCTTGGTCCCAAACGGACAGAAAATGGGAAAAGCGATGTGGGTCATTAAGGGGGTTAACTACACTAGGTATGAGCCACATGTCATTTGCTGATAAAGCAACCATATGAGGAGTCTGGGTCTCTAATTTGGAGAAATGAAAAGCAGTCGGTAAGGCCAAAATATATCTATAGCAGGTGTAACCTCATTCACACATAGTATATAGCACAAAAGCAATCATAGTTTTAAAGAAATATGATAGGGAAAAAGAGGTAAAAGGTAAAATAAGGTATAAGAAAAAAAAAATGAGACAAAATAGCTAAGATTTAAAAGTGAAAAATACAATGAACGAATAACAAAGAATTGAAAAAAAAATTGGTTTATGGTAGGGAAGGGTTTAAAAAAGCTATATAAATATAGTAATCCAATAGCCCGTGTGAGAGTAAATAATAGACAATTCATGAGAATGTGCTTCCGTACAGATTCATATTGGCATTAAGTTGTTCACATTTCCCAAACATCTGCCCTGGGACAAACAAAACATGGAATATGAAGAAATAAAAGCAGTTTAAGACAGAGGAAAAAGGAGAGGTAGAACCAGCACATTATCAGTAAAGAAAGCAGCTTGGCCTAAATTTTAGGTTGCAATGAAATTTAAAACATGAATAAATCACAAACTAACCTGAAAAAGTAAGATATTGTTTTATCTAATTTACGTAGGTGTTATTTTACTAACATGATTGAATATGAAAATGTATGAATATGATTTGCATACTTCAGAATAATATTGACATACGTTTCAGTAAATGTTTTGAATATTTTTTTTAAATTTAAAATCTGTCACAATGTAGTTTTTTGGCATCCATTTTTATTTATATCCCACCCTCAACAGTCTCATTCTCATTTACTGACTTCAGTTATTAATGCCTTCTTCAACTTGGGAAAGAATATGTTTATAGTTGAGTGTGTGTATAAATAGATAGATAGAAGATAGATAGATAGATAGATAGATAGAAATATATAGATAGATAGCTATACAGTACATACATATACAGTATATATATATATAATAAAGGATAGAACTAGACCCACATACAATTGCTCCTTTAATATGCTCTGTACCATTAAATGCTCGATGTCTCAAGTTAAGCTCGTATAGAAAAAGCTAAGAATGTTTTTCATTCAAAGATAGATGAATCAACTATTAAAATGGTAATTTATCATTTCATGTCCAGAACTATACCCAACTGTAGTATGACAAATCTATGAGATGTATTTACATGATCAATTAGCCTTTATTTCTAGATAGGGGTAGCAGATTCCTATATGGTATATACGTTTTAAGGTTACTGACACATTATTATTATTATTCTTTATTTATAAAGCGCCAACAGATTCCGCAGCGCTGTTCATTAGGTAACAAAGATAAAAGAACAGTACAATATTAGACACCAGACAAAATTTAACAAACAAATACAGGCGGAATTGGGAGCCCTGTTCCCGTGGGAACTTACAATCTAGATGGGTAGGAGGGTGAGAAACAGGAGGTGGGGACTGCAAAGGTGGGAATGATGTTAGTGTGAGTTAGATGAGGGCAACTATTAGGCAAGTGAATTCATTAGTTACAGATTTGGTTATAGGCTTCCCTGAACAAGAAGGTCTTTAGGGAGCGTTTAAAGGAGGAGAGGTTGGGGAAAGTCCTGACAGCTCGAGGAAGTGCGTTCCAGGAGGTTGGTGCCACACCGAGAGAAGTCCTGTAGTCTAGCATGGGAGGAGGTGATAGGAGAAGAGGCAAGGAGTAGATTGTTTGTTGGATCTTAGGGGACGGGCTGGAGTATATTTGTTGATGAGTGGAGGACAGGTATGGGGGGCTGCATTGGTAAGGGCTTTGTAGGTCGAGTGAGAATTTTGAATTTAATTCTGCTGTGAATGGGGAGCCAGTGAAGGGAGGGTGCGGCAGATACAGAGCGTCGGGAGAGGTGGCTTAGCCTACAGAGGGCATTTAGGATGGATTGAGGGGGGAGAGGCGGGAGCGAGGAAGGCCAGTTAGTAGGTTGTTACAGTAGTCAAGTCCGGAAATTACTAGAGAATGGATTAGCTGTTTAGTATTTTCAGCACTCAGAAAAGGTCGAATTTTGGAGATATTGCGTATGTGGTTGTGACGGATGAAGAGAGCAATGGATGTGGGGTATGAAGGACAGATTGGAGTCGAGTGTAACTCCTAGGCAGCGGACATGGGGGTGATGGGGAGATAGTGGTGTCACCGACAGTGATAGTAAAGTTAGAAACTGCAGTAGAATTAGTTGGGGGGATAGAAGAAGCTCATTCTTGGACATGTTAATTTTTAGGTGTGAAAGGCCATCCAGGAAGAAATGCCAGATAAGCAGTTGCTGATGTGGGAAAGGACAGAAGGAGAGAGTGCAGGGGTGGATAGGTAGATCTGAGTATCATCAGCATAGAGGTGATAGTTGAAGCCATAGCTACTAATAAGTTTACCCAGTGAGGAAGTATAAATAGAGAAGAGTAGAGGGCTTAAAACAGAGCCTTGAGGTACTCCAACAGACAGAGGCAATGGAGAGGATGAGTCGCCAGCAATGAGACAGAAAAGGACCCTATTAGAGAGATAAGAGTGATCCAGGAGAGGGCAATGTCACAGAGCCCAAGGAGCTGAGAGTCCGTAGGAGGAGGGGATGGTCAACAGTGTCAAAGGCAGGCAGACAGGCAAGTAAGATAAGTATAGCATAGTGGCCATTGTTTTTTAGCAGAAAGCAGATCATTGAGTAACCTTGGTGAGGCAGTCTCAGTTGAGTGTTGGGGACGGAAGCCAGATTGCAGGGGGTCAAGCAATGAGTTGGAGGATAGGAAGTGTGTTCGGCGATCGGAAAACTAGTTTTTCCAGGACCTTTAGAAGCTAGCGGAAGTAGTGATATGGGGCGGTAGTTTGCAGGAGAATTGGGGGTCGAGGGAGGGTTTTTGAGGATGGGGTGACCTTTGCATGTTTGGAAGGATGATGGAAATGAACCAGTAGTAAGGATCGTTTGAATATGTGAGTAAGAGCTGAGGTGAGGGTAGAGGACAGAGAAGGTATAAGATGTGAAGGGATAGGGTCAAGGGGGGCAGGGTTAGTGAGGTGTGAGGAAGATATTAGGGATACTCACTTCATTCTCAGTGGTTGGGGGAAGGTACTGAGAGTGTTGGAGGGGGTTACCGGGGGCGGAGATGAAATGTTGCAGTCTTGTGGTGGGATGTTTACTTCTGATGGTAAGTGTTTTGTTGAAAACGTAGTCTGCCGAAGTCTTGAGCATTAAAGTCAGATGAGGGGGGTGGTGCAGGTGGATAGAGGAGAGTGTTGAAAGTGGAAGAAGAGACGTTTAGGGTTTGAGGAGTGAGAAGATATGAGAGAAGAGAAGTAGTTTTGCTTGGCTAAGTGAAGGGCAGAGGAGTAAGAATAAAGAATGAACTTATAGTGTAGGAAATCAGGTTCAGAGCGGGATTTCCTCCAGGCACGTTCAGCAGTACGGGAGCATTTTTGTAGATAGCGTGTTTGCTGAGAGTGCCAGGGCTGGAGCTGACGACGTGGGGTTTTGCGTATTTGTGGAGGAGCAAGGGTGTCGAGTGCAGAGGAGAGAGTATTGTTATAGTGGCTTGTAGCAAGGTCAGGGCAGGATACCGTGGAAGTGTGGGGAAGGCGGGAGGTAGAAATAGGTTTAGCCTGTACATTAAGATTATAGGTGAGCAGATGGTGGTCTGAGATGGGAAATGGGCGACAGGTGAGGTGACATCAGAAGGGGAGCAGAGGTAGGAGAACACCAGATCAAGAGAGTGTCCATCACGGTGAGTAGGGAATAGGGTGGCTTGTGAAAGACTAAAGGAGTTTGTGAGTGAGAGACGTTTAGAGGCAGCAGGTGTGGATGGGTTATCAATGGGGATGTTGAAGTCCCCTAGGATTAGAGCAGGTGTATTTGTAGAGAGAAAGTGAGAAAGCTAGGCAACAAAGTTGTCAAGGAATTGGGAGGTTGGTCCAGGGGGGCGATAGATAACTGCCACCTTGAGGGAGAGGGGGTAGAAAATGCAGATGCAATGGACTTCAAAGGAGGAGAAGGAGAGAGATGAATGAGGATGGAGGTGCTGATAGGGGCAGGAGGGGGACAGTAAGATTCCAACACCACCACCATGTCTCTCACCTGGCCTAGGTGTGTGGCTAAAGTGGAGACCGCCGTGTGTTAGAGCAGCAATGGAAGCAGTGTCATAGTAAGAAAGCCAGGTTTCAGTAATTGCTAGAAGATTGAAAGCGTTAGAAACAAACAGGTTGTGAACAGTTGTAAATTTGTTACAGACTGAGCGTGCATTCCAGAGACTAGACACAGTTGTTTTTAACCTATCACCTTTGATTGTATGCTTTATTAGTTGAGAGACATTTGTGCACTATTAGCTATGATCACGGACTAGTGCCGAAAACATATCAGCAGTGCATATGCTGTGTCTCTGTGTTTTACATGTATAATGATGTACCCATGCACTTTTAATCAAGTTTGGAATAAACATTGAAGTTTTTAAAAGATGCTGTCTCTGCCACCCTCTTTTTTGGAATTATATATATGTATATTTATATTTATTATTTATATACACACACACACATAAATCAGGATGACTATTGCAAAGAGAAATATTTTCTGTCTTTGCAGATCTGCATAATCCAGCCAAGCGATATGATAATGATGTTTGTTAAAGACAGAGGGCAATAAATTAATACTGTTAAGTTTTCGAAGCTAAATGCAATGCGGGTAATTTACAGCAACCACCAGTGTACGGCTCTTTAAAATTTAATGGATTACTTTTGCAACATTGAAAATGATTTTTTGACAAATGTAAAATCTGTAGTCTGGGACTCAGATTGCAAACACTGTTAACATCACCTGAAGGAGACTGCGTACATGAACAGAATGTGTAATGAAACAAAGGGGCTAGTTATTAGTAAAGCTAAAATTTGGTATTCTAATATGTAATAATAATTGATCATTTTGTTTAAATACAAATACAAAAGAAGAATGCGATCTACTATTTCTCTTTTGTAGCTGTGTTTGTTGGTATCCATAGCTACGCATCTCTTTTGATAGATTCTCTGAAGATCTTAACAAACTCAATGGACTAAGCTCAAAAATAAAAGACTATCATAACATAATCTGTGAATAAGAGATGGGTGTATAACCATGTAACTTTCTTGATAGGTTTGATTAAAGGACATATAGGGCTAGATTAGAGTGGAGCGCAAATGTTTGTGTCTGTATGATAAGGGATTTATCTTGAGGGTTTGCGCTCGTCGGACTTACTGTTCGTATTACGAGTTGAAAGTAAACGCAAACGCTTGAGCGCAATCGAGATTTACGCTTGAATGATTACCGCAATTTCAGAGCTCTGGTTAACTGTTTCGCGAAACATAACAGTGTCACAAAACACATAACAAATACATTACAAAGTATAGTTATACTCATAATAAAACTATATAATTCAAATTATTCAAAAACATAGTGCACACAAAAAGGATAAAGGCTCAAAGGTATGACGTCTCTGGCATCTCAGGGCTTTAAAATTGAGATACATGCACATACCTGTATATGTCTAAAGATGGATATGTATGTGTATATATATATATATATATATATATATATATATATATATATATATGTGTGTGTGTGTGTGTGTGTGTGTGTGCATGTTAATATACAGTAAGTGTACACATATAAACACATAAATATATATACAGAAACAAGTAAAATTTTACAAGAACAGAACACAGAGTGGCCTGAATCTTAAGACAAGCTCCACTGCAAAATATGCGCTAGTAAGAAAAGAAAAAACAGCAGCTGTTAGAGAAACTACAGGTGAAACGGAAGTGAGCACTTCTATTTACATCCATAGCAAAAACATAAAATCAAAGGGGATAACAGCACTAGAAATTCTATACTAAATCACAATACAAAAAGTTCATACAATCCCCTGTGGAATATAATAAATATAAAAGTTTGTTATAAATCCAAAATGGAAAGATGTGAAGGTATTCCCCTTACCAGAAATGACCTCAATCTAATGAGATAAGATGCCACATCTGTGGGGGGAGAGCGTGCTTGTTCTTTAGTTAGGACTGTAAAAAGTGGCTTTTCTTTTTTTTGAATCAGCTATGGCTGACACTTGTTCACGGACTATCTGTGATTTGTTTACTGCCGACCAGGACTTTTTATAATCGCTTGCTAAGCCTGTGTTTTCGGCTTTGGATATCGTTTTGTGTTTTACCTAAACCTTATATTGTTTGAGGGTATAATGTGAGTGCACATTTTTTATCTGAATGTATTTAATAATTAATTTACAGTATTACACTGCCTGGTTCTTCTCTTTTATTACCGATCTCAAGCAATCTTTGCCAAACAAAAGGACAGAGGGAGGACCAGAAGTTAACAGACTCCAGGACTAACTAAAGAACAAGCACTCTGGAGGTTTTCTCTCACCCCACAGATGTGGCAACTTACATTAGATTGAGGTAATTTCTGGTAAGGGGAATACTTTCACATCTTTCCATTTTGTATTTATAACAAACTTTTATATTTATTATATCCCACAGGGGATTGTATGAACTTTTTGTATTGTGATTTAGTATAGAATTTCTAGCGCTTTTATCCCCTTTGTTTTTACATAAATATAGATATGTATACATATAAGCATATATAGAAGTGCATTGGAGCCATTAAGTAAGAAAACATGAAAAAGCATAATTTTACAATATTCATATTTAATAAAGGTTTTAACTATGTAGTTAGTGTAAATATTTCACTTTCTAATGTTCTGCACAAAGCGGAATATGTTCAATGTATTTGTAAAAAGATATTCCTATATATATATATACTGTATATATATATATCTATATACTGTATATCTATACCTATAGTGTTTTTGTGAAACGCGCATCAGGGGTCGTCTGGAGTAACTCTGTCTCTCCAGTCCTCTTTTTAATGTTGCTTACCGGGGTTTAAATGTATCTCCTACCACAATAATTGGTTAATTCAGCCGTGCAGTCTAGCTTAAAATGACTAAAAACCTAGATAATTTTAACTTAGCCCTCGGATTGTAAGGGCTTTTTCACAGGCTAATATAGTGACTGCTGGCTATTCATACTTCATATTATAAGGATATTATGGGAGCTGGATTGTTTTCCCTGCTTTAAGTGTTTTTAATGAGTGCCTAAGCCTTATGTATGCATGAGATCCTATTTTTCTTATTATTTAAACAAAGCTATTTTAATAAAGTTATTTGTATGAATGAGAATCGTAAAATTATACACAACTATAAGTGTCTCTTTATAAATTGTCTTTCAGAGCAGAAATACTATTTTTTATGCAGACTAAAGCTACTTATACTTAATTATAAAACCTATTACAATTACTTTGTTAGTTGTCTTGTGCCCTGAGCTTT